>NW_015385433.1:0-168774 GCF_001447935.2 Debaryomyces fabryi
AAAATTCTTCTGGAGCATACCAATATATGTCATAATAGAATATTTATGGTACAATTACGCTGCATTCTTTCAACTATTTGGTATAGGTTGGAGAATTCGAATTCAGGCTCTTGCTGCACCAACTTATGATTTGAATACGATAAACTTTTTCACCCATCAGATGGGAGTTTTCTTTCACATTGAATGATACGATCTTTTCTGTTATGTCACATTTGCCATACTGATACTATGCTTTAGTCTAATGTAGCACAACTCTGGGGCCATTTTGCAATCAAAACTACACCATTATTACATCCGGCATATAATCGTATCGATATAAGATTCTTCAGTTGATGAGCCGTATATATAGATACTTCCCATACTACCACTGGATCTCCAATGATAGAAGTATTAGCCAACGATAGACTAGGTAAAAAAATCAAGGTTAAATGTATGCCTACCGATACAATAGGTGATTTAAAGAAAATAATATCACTACAAATAGGTACATCATATGAGAAACTCGTACTAAAGAAAGGATACCAGGTTTATAAAGATCATATCACTTTGGATGACTATGAAGTTCACAATGGATTTAATTTTGAATTATATTACAGTTGATAAACTATTTTCAAGTAGAATATAGATCCAATTGATATAAATACTAAAATACAAAGAAAGAAATAAGATGATGAAATGTAGACATGAGTTATGCATTGTAAATACAAGGGAGATATTTCGTTATATGAAGAGGTCATAAAAAGTATTCTACATGTTGCTGTGTTCGAGGCCTTCCGTTATAGAAGTCGCCAAACGAATCGTTGCCATTGATCCAGTCTCCATTCACACCTTTCCCACTAATTGTATCCTCATCATTTTCTGGAGATGCATCGAAGACATTGAAGAACTGGCCAGGCAATACACCATTTATTACTCCTAAACCCTTATCATAGGGGTCCTTCTCGCTATTGTTACTATTATTGTTCTTACTCTGGTAATTTGAATGGAGAACTTCTAATACACTCGCCTTATTTCCACACCTGTAGCAATAGTTCGGAGCCGACCACACCGTTAAGCATTTTCCTTTCCAGTAGCTTACATATCCTTCGTTGCATAATTGATGAGCCCGAACCAATTGAACCAAATCATTATCGTTGCAAAACTTTTCTATAACATCAAACCCGAATAGGTATCCTGCTCCTCTTGGTGATAACTTGAAGTCCATAATTTCTGGATCTGGATCTGACCAGACCAAATCGGCCATTATTCCATCATGGGGTATTTCTTTGAATCTATCAATTGCTCTAACCTGATCTAATTGTTGACAGCTTGGTGACAAGCCTCCATGAGTGGTGAAAATTTTTCCATCTATCGTTGCTCCTAGGGGCAAATAATCAAATAAATCTGTAATATACAACCAAACATCTACGGATCCACCGTATTTATTCAAAACTTCTGAATAGAAACCGTAATTAGTAGTAATAGTTCTCGATTCGTGGTTTCCTCGTATTAAAGAAACTCTATCTGGATATCGAAGTTTCAATACTATTAATAATAGTATAGTCTCCACCGAATAATAACCTCTGTCCACATAATCACCGAGAAATAAATAGTTCGTGTTGGGCGGTGATCCGCCAATTTGAAAAATTTCCAATAAATCGTGGTATTGTCCGTGTATGTCGCCTACTATAGTTACCGGCGATTGTAGTTGCATGATATTGGGTACTGACAATAGTTGTATCTTCAATGTATGGCATAATTGCTGGATGCTTTCAGGTGGTAATAATTTAGGTGGTTTATGTTCAAATAATTGCACTAAGCAATAATCTAGATCAGTGGTGGGTATAGAAAAGGATTCTGTCATTATTCATTAGTTGATTATTACACTATTCTATTGGCTATTGAATCGCTTATTCAAATACCCTAAGTCAAGGTATCGGTAAGTAGTGATTTATTTGTTTAAGTACTACTGGATTATAAATTTTATTTACTGTTTGATAAGATCACACGCGGAAACAGAATTTTTCACTTAGATATTGTTCTATACTATAAATGTATTATACATACCATTAACGATATACCATTAAGATTGTGAGATAGTAGACTTTGGATCTTTACATAAATCATCAATAGATTTGCTTAAAACATCTAAACCTTCTTCAATGACTTCGTTAGGAATGTTCAAAGCTGGAACGATTCTTAAAACATTCATACCAGCACTGATAACCAATAAACCATTTTCTCTACATTTAGCGACAACATCACCAACATCCAAGTTACCCTTGAGTTGAAGTCCTAATAATAAACCTTTCCCCTTAACTTCATCGATGTGATCAGGATATTTGTTAGCAATCTTTGATAAACCTTTAGTGAATTTTTCAGATTTTTCTTCAACTTCTGACAAAAATTCTTTGTCACTCACTTGATCAACGACGTAAGATCCAATTTTACATCCAAGTGGGTTACCACCGTAGGTTGTACCATGGTCCCCAACCTTCAAAACCTTTTCAATATTTTCTGAAACCATTACTGCACCGATTGGGAAACCATTTCCTAAAGCCTTAGCCATAGTCAAAATATCAGGATGCGCTTCTTCTGGTAAGTCAGAATGTGCCCATAACTTTCCAGAACGGCCCAAACCACATTGAATCTCGTCATAAATTAATACAACATCATTTTCGACACATAATTTCTTTAAAGACACTAAAAATTCTGGGTCAATGGTATTGACACCACCTTCACCCTGAACTGGTTCTATAATGACAGCACATGTCTTTTCCTTGCTGATAAGGTCTTTGACACTAGCTATATCATTAGGCTGTGCAACCTTTACCCCTGGGACCAAAGGAGCGAAAGGTTTTTGGTATTTTTCATTAGCTGTGACCGATAATGCACCCATAGTTCTTCCGTGGAAGGAATTGGTAAAACTGATGATTTCATATTTGTCATCACTAAAGCTCTTACCATACTTTCTAGCAAATTTTAAAGCTGCTTCATTCGCCTCCGTACCCGAATTACATAAGAACACTCTCTGAGCATCTTTCATACCACCAGAAGTGATAGTTTTGGTAACTAATTTATTAGCTAATTCACCAGCATATAAATTATGGTAGAGATTGGAACAATGCATCAATGTGGAGGCTTGATCTGAAATGATCTCAGAAATTTTACTATGAGAATGGCCCAAACAAGTGACAGCAATACCAGCACAGAAATCAATATATTGTCTGTTTTCTAAATCATACATATGCGATCCCTTTCCGTGGGTCATCACAACATTAGGACGAGCATATGTTGTCACTGTGAACGGTTTAGTTATAGTGTTAATGTATTGCCCCGTATGGGAATCTTCTGATGCATCTGGGATTGATGTTTTGTTCAACAAACTTTGTGTAGTAGAAAACTGCTTAGCGACGCAAGAAGCAAGGCCAGGAATTCTCTTATTGCTATCTTTACGTAATGATCTTGGAATATATCTAAGCATTATTACAGGAAGATTTGCTATTATTCTTTTCGAATATGGATATCCTGATAAAATATATAAAATTCATCAAAAGATTTTACATCGCGGTTGACTCACAAAAATCCTCGAAATTACTTGATCGGGTAATTCTTATTAAAATATGTACTATATGCTTAGATGACTGCTCTGCAGACTAATACCTATTGATATCAATAGTAACCTCTATCTTATTGGTTCTGACACTATGATCCACTCTCTCAACGGAGTACTGAATAATTCTATTAATTTCAAATCTTAATCTTGACTCATCATCCGGATTACCACCTTTCATAGTTATCTTCAAACCAACAACATACAATTCATAATTGAATTTAGATATGAATAGCTTCTCAATATTGTATGAAGTTTTATAACAGTCAAGGCTTAATATTTTATCGATTATTGATGATTTCAAGACATGATAATCGTAGTCAGAGTAAGGATATGACAATAACAATACACCACCCAATAATTTTACTAGCTTCCATCCACTGTAACATAATAATAGAGCAATAACTAAGGTAGTAGCTTCATCTATATCTATGTTAATTTGTGAAATTATGCTGGATGGGAGTAATGGGACGGCCATTAAACAAATGGAATACGTTAATGTCAATAAATGAGTGGGATTTTTGGCCATAATGTTGGCAAACTTTTGCAAGCCCTGTAAACTTAAAGGCTTTGCTTCTGATTCAATTTTCTTCATTTCTCTGTCCAAAAGACCCCCTTTCGGTTTACGGTTTGATCCAACTAAAGTAGCATTTTCATCAGACGACGATATCATTTCACTAATTCTATCGTAGGCTAAAATATACCTAGAAGTTATTAGAGTTACAACTATAGTAACAACTAAGATCAATTCATATATAAACCAATTAGCCAGATGTCCATGTTCTCCATGGATATGATGTGACAGGTGCTGTTCGCCATCATGCTCAACTGAGGTATCTTTTACCACCACAGAAATGACAAATTCCTCTAAGGAATGACTAATTAAATCACAGCCAACCATGATCAAAGATGCACTCAATGCAAAACCAACCAAGACTTCTAGGCGTCCCAATCCAAATGGGTACGCTATGGATGAATTATTCCAAACTTCAAAGTTAGACATGATATCTACAAACACGATAACCAAAGTTCCCAACGAATCGTAGAAAATCAAATGAGCCAAAGTTGACAACGAAGGTAATTTAAACTTAAAACCAACTAGAAAGACAACTAACGATAAAGTTAAATGACAAAATGACCATAATAATTTAGATTTTTGACTAGGTTTAATGGATGCAAGTGATTCTTTGAAGGTTGGAATTGGATACAGATCAGCAATAGTTAGTAATTCATTATCTGCATTCACAGCTGGTGGAGGCTCCTGAAATAAATTCATAGAAACAGAGGAATGCTTGTATTTATGTCCTTTTCTATGCGCGGGCTTTACCAGCAATGTCTGGGGACCATTATTCATAAGTTCTTGTGGCTGAAAATTAAAAGGCAGGTAGTTCTTACTAGGAGATGATGATCGACGAACAGGAGACTTTGATCTGTATGAACGTGCCGATCTTGTAGGAGACGACGATCTTGTGGGTGACGAAGATCTTGATGACGACAGAGGAGCAATCGGAGGAACAATTGTAGGCGGGGGTAAGTAGTTGTTCTTAGTAGTAGCGAGGTGAATAGAATTTCTGGCCCGCGGAGTATTCAATGCTGATTGTACTGGGCTACCATCCTCTGAAATTGGATAATGATTGGAATCCATCATAAATATGGCCGACTTGGGCCTAGCTCTTCCTGAATTAGAATTTGATCTTATATGCGATGAAGCTGATGGCTGCAATATAGGTGAGTTGGTCAACGATGAATTCGAATATCTTCTTTCATTAAAGTTAGGACCATTAGTCGTAGGACTTAAACATGCACTTGGCGTACCACCACCAAATGGATTGAACACAGAATTATTGGTGTCAGGTAATGAATCAGATGAAAAATTAGCACTAGCTAAAAACCTCAAATCTGGTGGCTTGGAGATCCCAGTTTTAGTTTCCTTCGTTGCTTCCCCTTTGTTTATAGAATCAGAGTGGAATTTAGGTGATTCCATTAGTCTCGAATTGGAATTGGAATCTATACTTGAAATTTCATCATCTTCTTCTTCATCTACTCGATTATATGAAATTGAGTTTCGATCCATATTACAGGTATGGCCCTAAGTATCAGATAAGTAAGCTTTCAATAAAAATTGTTGGAAAATTGTCTAATTAATTATTGACGTTGCTAGTGATTATCTACGTGTAAGTTCGAGTAAACATATGTGCGTTGCGAACAATGAAATTTTATCAGGCACAAAATCTTCTATTCACTATATACACTGTAAAGGTTATGGAGGATTCTCCTTGGTTGTGAATGAATCAAAAAGCAGTAAATTGATACAACCATTATTTAGTTCGATACCAGTATCTTCTAATAGTTCGTAACTTTTTAATTTAAACCTCTTAGAGACATTCTGTTGAGTCTCGTTCAAGATATCAAATGCACTGCTAAGAGCCTCACGTCTTGACGGAAGCAATATCAAATTACTGTCATTTAAAGCATGTATATCACCCCCTTTATGTAATTCAGACTTCTCTAACATAAGAGCACACAGTATTTTTGAATTGTCTGTATACTTTCTTAATGGATATGAAATGTTAGGCTCTGAAAGATTGAAAACAGACGATAAATTTGGAATATTAGATAGGTTCAGTACCCCAAAGTACTTAGAATTAGTACTTCCCACATCTGTAGCATCAGGGTTGGATCTTGATACATGATCATTTGGTGGGCTATTCTGTTGATGACTGGAAGTGACATCAATAGTCATATCATCGGCAAGGTTATTGTCTGTGTTAAGAGTCATCGACAGAGTAATTGAACTCTTCATTAACAATAACAAGTCATACAACAAAATTCTTAACTTCTCATTGTTGGAGCATAAGAATTTTGATTCAAGCAATGCAATTAAGTTTTTTATGAAATTAAAGTTCTGTCCATCTTGTTCAATAATGATTGAAGTCAACGAAAGCTTGTGAATAATTAGAATCCTCAAAAAAATTGAAATTGTGTTATATACATCCTTTCTACTATCACCAATTATGTCCAAATTTGCCAATTGCAACAACTTTTGTAAGAACTTTGATAAATCGTTAAAAACTTCAGTAGAAGTAGTAACTGTATTTAAGGACGAAACCGAAAATTTCTTAAAGTAGTCTTTCAATATCGATAGGAGGTCTGTTTTCCCATCACTACTTGTTAAATAAACCCTATTATTGTCCAAGCTGTCATTGGAAACATCAAACTCTGTGTTGCACAAAAAATTATGCTCCAAGATAAATAGAATATTTAACTTATGTTCCCACGAAAGGAAATTGAAGAGTTCTCCGAAGAACGAATTATTAGAGACGAAGTGAAATGTCAAATTATTCAATAACACATCAAGCATGCATCTCAACCTCTCTATTGATTTATCCCTATTTGAGTCATGTACTTCATTTATAACAATGATTTTAATTAAGATTTGGCATACCGGCAAGTTGAACTCGTTAATTATAGAAGCTAATCTTGGTAAATCACTGCTACTCCCAATAGGTTCCTCCGTTATGTATACAAGAAAATTAAGGAATGAAATAATATCTGAGTTAGAAACCACTTTTAAAAGACCATCCATAAAAAGCCTAGTATTAGATATGCAAAACTGTCTAAAAAAGCTTAAAACATCACCATTGTATTCCCTTAAAGCGTAAGAATCAAAAACTGTATTAGTTTCCTTTGAGAAGCTATCCAACAACATAATAAATATATCATTAGAGTGACGTTTAACATATAAATAACGGATGCAACCTAATGCCAAAACTTGGTCATTGAATAGATTTTTGCTATCGCTTTCTTGATCTCCGAAAAGCAATTCATAAATGACACTATCAATTTTTTCATTTGACAATTGTAAAGCCAATGTATACCTTAGGTTCAGAAGTAATTCGTGCGGTTGATAAACTTCGAAGTATAATAGCTTTTTGAATAGCGTGGTTATCTTTTCAATATCAGACTCTGCTCTAACCAAATCACATATGACTTGTTTCATGATGTCGAAGAATCTACCTCCGGTCGTTAATTCTAAGACTTTTTTAGAATTTATCAACAACCTCATGCATATATTCTCATGCAATTCATTAAATTTTCCAATATTCTTAAAATAATATCCCAATATAAAGTTTATTGACTCTTCAGATCTTGAGGCTTCAGTGAATACTTCAATACTAATATTAAGTTGAAGTGTACTAATGAATTCTGTAATATCGGTATTATTCAAAAGTTTAATAGGAGCTTCCAATAGCAAATCTAAGTCGTTTCTGAAGTCTGTGGCCGAGTAACTATCGTTATTCTTTTGTAATGCACTGCTGTTTGCGTGAATTCTCATTGGAGAATCAACAGTTTCTTTAGCAAAGAGCAATTGGTTAAAATTCTTCGATTTTGATACATTATCATGATTATCGTCGGAACTTTTATCATATGTGCGATCAATTTTTTCAACTGCATTATCTATGAAATACCAAACATCACTGAAGTTATAGTAGTCATTATCTCTGGTCAGCAAATCTTTATAGTTGAGGATAATTAATTTGAAAAGTTCGTATCCGGTAGTAGTAGACTCATAGCTTTTTCCAGCTATAAATTTAACCAACTTGAAATGTCTTATAATCAATTTGCTAATTAAATATAGCGAATCCATGTAACAAATTATCACTTTCCCTTCATTTCTTAAAATAAACTTTACCAAGACTTTAAAAAATACTGTTAAGTTATCACACAACGCGTAGAAATTATAAAGACTTGCTATAATGTTGGGATTGATATGTATTAACTTCGGGGACTTTGTTATAGACATCTTAAGTTCACTTGTAAGCCAATTCACCAACAAAAACTTTAGCCCAACTTTCAAGCTTTTAACGTAAGTAAATTTCTCTTCACTATATTCATCAAAAGAATTCAACATTAGTCTATCTACTAATTCTTGCTTCAAAATTAATTTACCCTTTTCAAATTTTTCTTCAAAATTAAACCCATTAGGAGTCCATTTTCTTAAGATACTATCACATTGCTTGTTATTTAAGACTGGAAGATTTTGTAAAATAGCCAAATGAGTTGCTACCAGTGAGTTATTTTCATTATGAGACTGACCTTCATCCGCACTCGGTGATACATAGAATATACCAGACGCTATCAATTTTCTAAGGTATGTTGATATTGTAATGACCTTCAATTGATACAATTCATTGATCAAAACATACAAATTATAGTCAATAATATCCACATTGGTGGAATGAGCCAAATTGTATATAATCTCAAGTATTTCATTCTCAAACTCAGCTTTTAGACTATTGGAATTTTTAATATTAATATTTTGTAGGATCTTCCTTTTCAAAAAGTTGCAAATTATTAAAATACCTTCACTGGAAGATTTTTGCTCGCGATATATTGTGATAGCCCAATAAATAACTACTTTTAAATTGATCCTCCAATCGTTAGAATTTTCAGGCGAAGAAGATACTGAAGTAGGCATTAGCAACTCTGCAAGATTATCATTTAGTTTGAGTCTATCGAGCTGCTCGATAATATTCAATGTGTCATCGCTATTTCTATTAATAAAATAATTCTCGCTTTCAATAGTAATATGTGTCTTCTTCTCAGAAAACATGGTATCATAGTTTTGTATATCTTGCAGAAGCGATTGTTGAATATTCACGCCTACTCCTCTATCGTTCGCTAAATTGCCAGAGTTAACATCAATGAAATTGGATGATTGCACATCTTTCATACTTAGCATTAAACTTTCATTTCTATATTTAATCAACTTGAGTTGTTTACGAATTTCATTCTGTTCCTCTGAATCATAATTATTAGGGCCATCATTCAAAAGAATCTTATAAAGAGTTTCATTCACAAGAATCCAATAATTAGGAATAATGAAAACGTTAGTATTATGCTTGAATAGATAATTAACGGTGTCAGATATATTGCTCAATAACTTCGATTTTAGGTTCAGAGATAATGCTGCTGTGTGGTTTTGCTTGTGTGCATAGTTGCTAGATTTTGAATTATAGGTTGGGATTCTCTCAATAAAATAATAATTTAGCAATAAAAGTTCGCTTAGTTCTTTAGATAAGTAATCCAAATCTAAGACGTCTTTCCAAAACATTTTAACTAATGTTAATGAAATCAATCTTTGACCATAATTTAAATCTATGTCAACTAGCCACCTATCAAGCGTTGAATCTTCACCTTCGGATCTTGAGAACGCGACAAGCTCAGATATATGTGATTGATCTAAAGGCAACCCTTCTTTTAAGAATTTTAAAATAGATGAAAGAAAAAAACTTTTGTCTAGCAAACACTCTATGTATAACACTTGAAGATAATTTAAAAGATAATTTAACTTTGTCAAATACGCTTGTTTCTTTTCTTGTATTGTTATGCTGCACATGTCTTTCGAAAACTTATAAAAGTAATCAACCAATTGATGAGTCCATTCTTGTAGCCATTGAGTTTCAAAAGATTCAGAGGTTGCATTGTCAATCGGATGAGGATTATTAGAAAGTCTGGATTGGTATTTCTTTCTCAAGGCCAATAACTCACTGAATAAAACACATTTAGTTAGCCATAATGCTCGTGAGGTAGGGATATTCTTGTTACATAAAATATCAACTAGCATCTTATTTTTTATTCCGTGAGGTAATTTGTTTGATATTTTCAGCAATGGTTCATCCGGATTTGCGAGATCCCGAAGCCACGCTTCTTTCTTCAGAGCAGTTAAAGTAACTCTTGGTGGTATCCTAAACCTATTCGAATCATGTCTTATTTTATTAATTATCTCATTTCTAGCTTTATATGAGTTGACTAAATGCTGCGATAACTCTTTAAGAACTTTGTCGCAATTACTGCTGGAAGAAAATAGCGATGCTTGGATCAAATTCCTAGCAGAATAGTACTCATTTGCGACCAGGGGACCTTCGAAGTATCCCTTATTAAGGTACGATTCATTATTTAGTTTTTCAACTTCAGCTTGTGATTTACCTTTGGGTAAGTGCGTCGTATCTTTCCACGGTCTAAAGTCAGGATAGGTCAATTCGTCTGTAGAGCTGTTGGATACATATTTTCCTTGTTCTGAAATGGATTCAGATGAATTGTTAAGGTCATTTAATGGATATAGTGGTATTGCAGGTTTATCCATGACATATTTCATTGCCAATAACTCATCTTTAGTGCTATTAGAAATAGATGTCCTATTATGCGACGATAATAAACTATTCCTGTTCTTTGTTTTCGACATTCCGATTCGTTCACTTTTTTTAACCTTTCATTTGTATTTGATTGAATAATTGTCCAGAAGATCTCTATGCTTAATCTCTAGATCTTCCCATAATCAGGCCAACCTCATTTTTGCGGTGAAATATATATATGATCATGTGCGCATCCTACAGATATGGTCTATGAAATAAGTCATTTTATTATATACTGTATCTGATAGTTTAACATAAAATTGTCGAAACATGAAGAAGAAATAAGTTACCAATCATCGTCGTCTTCTTCGTCTTCTTCATCACTGTCATGAGTAGCACCTTTCCTCTTTTTTAATGCATCTGCTAAGGAGCCAGCTAAATTAGTCTCTTCATTTTTCTTAGCTTTTAAAGCATCAGCCAACCCATTACTCAAGCCAGCGCCATTCAGATCAGGTGTCTGTTGTTGATTTTGTTGTGCTTGAGATGCAGCGCTTAATTGCGCTGGTGGTGGAGGAGGTGCCAACTTAGCATTTCCTGCTGATGGGTTTACAGGAGGATCACATTCTACAACATATGCCGCAGGCACCCAACCTTCTTTAGATTCATCTAAAGCCTTCGCTAACCACCAGCCGTTATCCTCTTTACGAGTAATATAGACAATGGTATCTTTTGAAATTGGTAACTCGGAAGCACTCCCAGTACCTTGGAAGTCGTATGCTGCCTTGAAAGTTGGGAACTTTGGTTTTGGAGGCTGTGACGCAACAGGTGGTGGAGGTGGTGGGACACTTTTCTTCTGTGGAGGAGCAGGAGCAGTCTTCTTAGTCGGTCTTGAAGGTGCAACAGGCTTCTGTGCCGACGGTTGTTGGCCAAATGAACTTGGAGCCGGAGGTGGCACCTTTCTTTGTGTTGTGCTTTGTTTCTGTGGTGCTGCATGGTGAAAGGCTGCTTGAGCAGCTTGAGCAGCTTGTCCCGGATGAGCGTGTGTTTGAGTATCTGGTGGAGCATATCCCCGGGTTTGCGGCTCAGATTGATTTTGTACTGGAGGACTAACATGTTGTTGTGTTTGCTGAGCTGGAGGAGCTGCGTGTTGTTGTGTTTGTTGAATTGGGGGCTGAATGTACGATGGTCTGTTGCTTTGCACAAGCTTAGTTGCTGGTGCTTGTTGATATGACGAAGTAGATCTCGAGTTCGTCCCTCTGTTATAATATTTGCTATAATCTACTTTACCTGAGACACCTCTAGGTCTTTTTGGATTTTGACTGTTCCCAGGTAAACCTTGCCTAACTGTTACAGTTCCCGACTTGTAGGTATCCCCCATAGCTGGAGCTGCATTTCCTACAACAAACTTAACGGTATGGAACTTACCTGGTTTCTTTTGATATTCAATAGTTTGTCCAATCTTTATATTCAAACCAGGGTTGCACTTTTTCAAGTGAGTAATAAGCTCAGTCTTGAAATCTAAGTTGATAAGGGTATCAGGTGTTGTTGGAGTAGGTGAGTGCATAGAAACAGCAACCCAATTATCCTGATAAATAGATAATCCAACATAATTTATTCCACTCACTGGGATCGTAAATTCCTTTTGTACTTGTAATCTGTTCTGAACTAGAGTTTGGGCAATAACATATAAACTATTTTTAGTCAATATGAAGATTCTTGGTAGTCTCTTAGATGATCTTCCAAATTTCGATAATAAGATATCACCTTTAGCAGAAAAAATGACTCTTTCGGAGACACCTGCTTGATTCATAATAAATCTACCGAAGCCAGAACTATCATTACAGCCCAAGTAATCACCCATGAATGCACGGGACCCTAACATAGACATTCTACGACGTTCTTTCCTACCTTGCAATAACCCATTTCCATAATCTCTTAATTGTTCAAACTGATTACCATGAGTCTTATTCTTCCAGGCACTTTGGATTAATCTTGCCGCATCATCTTTTCTTTTGATGTAGCGCCTCCAAGCTCTTTGGATTCTAGCAGCCATATTATGCCAATACTTGTCTCTCATGTCTTCCAAAGCAAATAATGTTTCGGGAGTTTTAATGAATACCTTTGTGGTACCCATTTGATATTCCGAATCAGGTATATGACAAGATCTCAAGATTTCATGAACAGCAGTCACATCATCACCATTCCAAATATAATCTCCTGCGTACCCTGTTTTAGGAGATAACAAATAAAACCTTTGAACAAATTTGTCGAAAGTTGTACGATAAGCAAAACCTGCTCTTCTAATTCTAACATTTTCTTTCAACCCCAAGTATTTGATTTGATGTAATACTTGATTATTTTCATATTCTTTAGGTCTCTTGGTTTGATTTGGCTTAATTGTTCTAATATAAGATGGTTGGCATTGAGATAATGTGTCAACTAACAAGTTAGCACTCTTCTTTATCTTATCTGATGCTGTTTCCGGCCTTTTCTTTGAGTCCGTTAATGCTGCAAGTAATTCAGGTGGGAACAAGACTTGACCAACAAAACTATTTGACGATGTAGACAAAACTTCCAATAAATCACGTAGCATCGAATCTTTATTCTTATCTGTCATTCCAGCTACATCATATGTAACATCACCAGCATAATGCTTAATAATGAATTTACCTCTACGATCCTCGAAATGTGCATTATTAGCTCCAACCATGCTCAATCTTTGTGCAAAAACTTGATCAGCAGCATCTGAATCTGCATGGGCAGTCTTAACTGAATCATTCAAAGCAGCAAACAAACCTGGTTGGGGTCTCAATGCTTCAATTAAATCACAAACAACTTTATTATTGAAATAATTTATTGGTGTCCATTTAATCTGTTCCTGAACATATTCATCTTGTTCTGCTTTCAATGTTAATTGAATAAAAATTTGCTGCAATTTTTCATTCACATAATTGATACAAATTTGCTCAAAAGAATTATGCTCAAAAATTTCAAATCCGTAAATATCTAAAATACCGATCGATTTTTTTTCTTGTGCTGCCCCTGATCCCTTCAACGATAAATTCACTCTTTCTACAATCCAATCAAAAAGATTATTATAAATACCCTTGGCTAACGCATCACGCACAGATGTAGCCTGAACAATATTTAATGGAACATGATAAGTAGATCCTCTTCTCATACCATGAGAGGTTTGCATTACTCTCTGAATGAGTGATGTTTTCAATGTTTCAGCATTAACATCTAATAAATAAGCCACAAATGCAGTTACACTTTCATCTCTAATTGCAGCATTTCCGTTTTCATCTTCTACAAACGAAACATTACCAATCCACAAAATCAGCGCCAACATTCTGAAAATATTATCTTGTTCTTCTTGAGATAAGCCAATCACTTGCATAGCTCTCAAAGTATCTTGAAGGTCCTTTGAATCATCCACACCATCAACGTTAATACATTTAGCTGCGGATGTATAAATATATGTTTCAGGCCCTTGAATTCCATATAACTGTTGATATTGAGGTGGACAATGTTTGGTGAACTGGTAGAAAATATGAAAATTACGTTCATTCGTTATCTGGGAGACAACTCTTTGTTTTTCCAAAAGATAATTGGTAATATGTGCTGAGACTGGTTGATAGTTAGATGGATTAAAATAGATCTCAAGATATTTACCATGTCTAGATGAATTGTTATTTCTCAAGGTCTTAGCACAACCAAAGGACTCCAATAAAGGATTAGTAGCTAACACCATATCTTTGATTTTAGAGATACCTCCGTCTCCGCCCGCGCCCACTTGGTCGTCTACCGAGACATTTGCAATGTATTGCATGATCTGTTTGGCAGCTTCAGTCTTACCGGCACCAGATTCACCAGATATAATAACACATTGGTTCTCGCCATAAGACTTCAAATTATAGTACATTGATTCTGCAATAGCGAAAACATGCGGTGGAACCTCTAATCTATTTTTACCCTTATATTTATTTAAATTCTCTGGCGTATAAATACCCAAATCTTCGAACGGATTAACTGAAATCAAAACATGTCCAATATATGTATATATTGTACTATTCATGAATCTTTTGTATAAGTTATCATTAATTGCATCGTCGGCAATTTTGGAAAGTAATGTCAAGTCTGAAACCCCAACTTCTTTCTTCTTATGAAGATCAAACTCGGCCTTTTTAATACCGCTCTTAGAGGGCTGTTGCAGTTGTTTATTCTTAGTACGAACACCTCTTTTCACGATCGCCATTTTTGCTCTTTATGCTTGATTTATCAAGAACTGACGGAAAGAAGTTCAATGATCCCTTTAACTGCTGGAATCAGCGTTTCGTCGGATGCTCGCATTTTGGTCATTTGATTACATAACAAAATGGCTCTGCTGCAAAATGATATTAACTAGTCTATACTCTTGATTTCTATTTATTACGGTAATATACAACGATCAATGAGACCATAATCTGATCATCTTATCTTTTCCACCACTGGCAACTCTTTTACCATCCATACTCCAGTCGACGGCATAAACTTCATCGGCATGGCCGGGCAAATCTACACTTAACTTCCTGGTCCTAATATCCCAAACCTTTAAGGTGGTATCCTTAGAACAAGTGACTAAAAGTCTGTTGTCAGCGGACCAGGCACTCTGATATACAGGTGCAACATGTCCTCTCAATGTTCCGATAAAAGTTCCTTTGATACCGTCCCAAATCTTAATTGAGTTATCGAAAGAGCATGAAACAATATAACGTCCATCAGGCGAAAATGAAACATGATTGACAAGTTTTTGATGTCCAGTCATACGGCAAATAGGCTTAGAAGACTTTAATGGTTCCCAGAGATACATAGTGAAGTCATCACTGGCAGTAACTATTCTTTCACTGACAACACCATTCAATTTTGCAACTTTTTCGTATTGTTCTAAAGCCTTCATACGCATTTCTTCTGGCGATAAATTCTTTGTTTTTGACTTTGTCGAAGTATGATCAAATGCACCTTTACGTAAAACGTAATCAGTAGAAGTAGACAAGTGGTTGACCCAGTGTGCATGGCTCTTCAAAGTTTGAATACATTTTCCACCGGCCAGGATATCCCAAACTTTAATAGTTTTATCGTGCGAGCCACTGTATACAATATTAGAACCAGTCCATTTGACACATGAAACTGCATTTGTGTGTCCACTCATGGTTAATAAGCAGACTCTTCTAGTAGTGTCCCATACCTTTACTGTGCCATCTTTCGAACCTGAGGCTAATCTTGGTTTATCGCCCGCTTTGACTAAGTGTAAAGGTTCCCATGCTAAACTAGAAATCCATTTGGAATGACTAGATAAGGCACTTCCAAGTGGCTTGCCCAGGTCTGCATCCCATAATCGTACAGTACTGTCCATCGAACCTGTTGCAATCATTGAACCACATGGAGAATACGAAACACACAACACCCAGTTTGAATGCCCCGATAAAGTATGCATAGGTGTCTGAGTATTACAATCCCAAATTCTTGCAGTTGAATCCCCAGCACCAGAACACATACGCCCAGAGTCGTTTGGAGCAAACAGACAACATAAAATAGTCGATCCATGTCCTGCAATCGCAGCATTTGATCTCGTTATTGCCTTAACTTTGAAAACTGCTCTAGGTGTATACACTAAGGTCATGAAATCTTCAGTGGTCTTAATTTGTGGTTTTAACACTGAAGAATATAAATTGTCCTTAATATCAACCAAATTTCCTTCTTTGTCATCTTCGCTACTTTTATTTAATAATGCAAACGTATATGGGACAGGATCATCTGTCTCACTATGAAGCTGGTTCAATAATTGTTCCAACTGCTTTTCTGTTATTCCTCCAGGGACTCTTATAGAGCCTCCAATAGATTCTCCAGTATCTGAGGCTTGAAATTTTATTAATACATTAGGTAAGTCTTCTGGAACTAGATCGACTTCACGGACCTTTTGTGCTTCTTTCTTCTGTTTTTTAGAAGGAGGAGGGATTACTGTGGCCATGGTCTATCGTTATATCTATCTTCTAATATTGTATTGAATATTTCAGTAGTAATAAAATTTATCTCTACCTAAAAAAAATATGTGCGATGAGCATTTTTTTATATACAGTAACATTATACACTAGGAAACTAATTCGTAGCTTCATCAACTATATTTACTAGCAATGAACCCATAATTTCATCATCGGAAGCATCTATCTCCAGCTCATGATCCCCGCTATCTTTATGCCTAGAACCTTGAGGAGAATTTTCATTTTCTTGGAATAACTGCGAAAGATGACTTTTGCTTATATTCTGTGAATCGGCAGACGGCAAGAACGTGTTAATTTGGCTCTCTGTTAGGTTCGGTGACGAAGGAAGAAGTCCTTCTTTGTCCCATATTGTGTCATTCATATCATTAATACCAATCGAAATTCCGTTCGAACCAGCGGCCTCGGGCTGTGTGATGGTTGTTTGTAATAGAGGTAATGGCTCCGGAGTATTATTCGTTGATTGCAGAATTGGACCCGACAAATCTATAATCTTAATATGGCTAGTTTTAGAAGCTTCTGTTATCTCCTCTTCTTCGTCGAAATCGTCATAATAGCCATTATCATAATCAAAATACACTGGGCGGTTTTCAGATCCCACCCTGTGTAGATTTATCGTCTTCACCGCAAATACCATTTTCAATTGAGAAGAATTGATTAACCTTTTTTGCAGTTCATCTAGTTGTGAAGGATGGTTTTCTTTGAAATGTGATGTTTTGTGGTACCAATCTTTGTAGAAAATTAGTCTTGATGTGATAAAACTATCTAATGAAGAATTTGTAGAGCTTGAAGTCTTCCTCGATGAAGATGCAGATGCAGAATTAGTAGGAGTATAATTACCTCCTAGTGAGGCACATAAGACTAGGCGTCCCCCACCATACCCCAGGTTCGGTCTTGTTTGTGACAATGATGTACTTGAAGATGCTGAAGAAGGTATTTGACTATCATACCCAGAATTATTAGTCAAAAATGGCTTCGGACGATAATTCTGATACTTGGAACTGAGGTATCCAAGCAAAATGCATATCAGACTGTTTTTATATGTATACTGTGATATCATATTAGTTAATGTACTAACATGCGACTGGTACTTTAAGGCAGGATTTTCTCTTAGTAATGCTGATTGTGACGGTATTTCGGGCAACTTGGGCTGGTATCCTTCAGCCTTACTCTTCTCTTTGTTATTTATTAAGATTGAGTTCGTTAGCACCTGAAATTTTAAAAGCGCCTCTTCGTACGCAGCAGACAACTCTAATCTATATAGCTCGAGAAGCTCATGGAAGTTATTAATTACAACAATTGTCGATTCCTTTGGCCCGTCCAACTTGTCTGACATCAAAAGTGCAAATAATTTAGCAAAAGTATCAGCTTTATACGATATCAACTTATCATCTAACCACTCGTCTTGAAATTTTGGGTTATTCACGATACTATGCCACGGAAATGGATGCAAAGTATCAATAATAATGGCTCGATTTTCACTGCTATGACTTAAATGAGACACTATAAGTGACCCAACAACAAACGAAGCTCCAGTACAATTGGGAACACTTTCAAAATCGTAAATGCCATTACTTATATTCTTCTTCAATAGCGAATCTAATGACGGAATAGACGTCGATAAATGCTTGAAAGTCGGCTTTTTCAGCATCATATCATACAAAGAAACCATAATACCTTCCTAATATTCCTCATTAGTTATGTACACCTTTAGGTTGTTGTATAACACGTCCTATAACTGGTGATTGATCTATATTCACATAGATATCAAATTCTGATACTACTGCATAGACTTCAGAACACAAAATTTAGAATAATTCTCACTTGCTTTAGATAGTCTCACCAGTTCCATTGAAATAATTGATTTATAAGTTGACATAGATCCTTGAAAATATCATCATTGGAATAAACATAGGATGTCAAATTCAAATAATGGATCCATCTCGTCGTCGACAAACTCAAAAGATCCGAATTCGACGCAACAACCAAATGTAACTGTGAACAGTCCTGTTCCTAATGCTAATCATAGTCATCGTCATTCAGCGGCAGCAATGGGTAGAAGGCCATCATTGTTAAGAAATGATTCATCAAGTAATTCTGTGTATACAGCGAGTAATACTTCTGCTAATTTATCCACACCCATGCATTCAACTCACCTTAAATGGAGCTCAACTAGTAATGGAAGTAATAACCCCTCCGGTACGTCGACAAATGAATCGCATAATAACACCAATGCCAATGCAACGTCTTTGTTGACTCCTAATTCTAATAAGAGACAGACTAGTCATAATAATTCCGGTAATAATACATTAAGTTCCACTGGAGGTAGGACACGCTCCCGGTCGATAACCCAGACCCTTTCACACAATCTACAAAATAATAACAAGCAGTATTTGTCCCAGGAGAAGGCATACCTAAGAAAGATGAAAAACCAGTTTGTGGATGATTACTATACCAAAGGAATTACTGGTGCAGAAATGAAAGAGAGCGAGGTCAACAACAACGATGACGATGAGGATGAAGACGAGGATGAGACTAACCCTAATGGTCACAGTGATTTATTGGCCGATATGGACGATGATAAATACCAGATTGACTACAATTTAGCATTTACGTTATTAAAAAGTGGCAAAAACGCTATCAATATCAATCCAAACAGAAATATCACACAATTAAGTGCTGATAGTGCTGATGATCCTGCTGTGATAGAAAGACTTGAATGGCAGTCCATGTTGACTTCTGTGCTTACAGGTGATGTGGTGAGATCTGAAAAGACTAAAATTATTAATAACAATAGTCCTGAACACGAGCAAGGCTCCTTCTTACATGCGGCATATAAAGAGAACTTGTGGTTTGGGATTAACGCTAAACTCTTTAATAGAACAGAAGATGATCAAAGAAAAATCATTGAATATCGTCGTACCCTAGCTGACGCATTATTTGACGAAGTTTTAACATATGAAGTAAATCATGATGACCCGGTGAACAATCCGCCAAGGGATCAGGTTGCTAGCATACTCGATAGGTATGATAAATGTTGTGATTTATGGAGAACTTTGGAAGACATGAAAAATGAAAAACCAATTTGTAGAACTGTTGAATTCCAAGATCGTATTGATGCTTTGACTGCTTGGTTATCTATTACGGATGCGATGCAGAGGGAAAGTGATTCCTTAAAAACCTGGATAGGAAATGATGAAATGGATATCACTAAGAGTCGAAGTGAGTGCGGTAGTGCACCATCTTCTGAAGCAACAACCCCTACAAGTACGAAAAAAATATTCAATGAAGACAATAAATCATTAGCTGAAAGGCTTATGAAAGAAAAGGATGTTTATTCAATTTTTCAAAAGAGAATATTTTTTCCATTAGCTCCTTGGATGATCAAGTCGAAAGACACTTTCTTGAGATTGGGGCATATTTTTGAAACGCTTAAATTGCCTGACTATATTCACGATTTGATTCAGCTTTGTTTTATACCAATGAAATTGATTAAGGAAATTATCAATGTGAGATTGGTTTATGCCAAAAAGTTGCAAAATCCTACATTAATGATGATAGATCAAATGATAGATGATTTCAAGTCTTACATCACCATAGCATTGGAAGTAAAGCTGGGTATTGTTGAGTACTGTAGACCAGATGTGGGTAAGACATGGGTATTAAGTGACTTATTTGATTCTGAAAATCAAGATTTTGATATGGTGGTTTTGAAGTGTGTCAAGTATTTCTTTGCATTATTAAATAAAAAATTATTGGATAGTTCTAGATCACCTACTAATTTCAGAACTTTCAAAGAACCTGAAGAGTTAGAAGAAACCTGGAATTATCTTAAATGGTTGGGTAATCTTATCGATGGAGGTAGTGTCGTTGTTGCTGAGCACATAACTGTACTAACACTGAAGTTGATCCATAGACTATTAGCCTATTTCAATAATCAAATAGGAACGCCTCCTTCTAAACCTGCTGGGGCGGCTGATCTAATCAGATGGTACAGCTCGACCACAGAAAACTTTGGGCAATTACGTCGTAAATTGGCAAGATTTACTGGTGAAATTTCTAGAGACTTTACGAATTCTTTAGTTTTTGATCTTTCATCAACGCCTAGCAATAGAACTAAAACTATACTCGAAGTTTTGAGATCAACTAATCATTTCTTAGTATACACTGGTACGGTGGAGACACAGGGAACTTATTTTTTTGCAAGTGCCGAATTGATGGGTAATGAGCAAGAAATATTACGAATAATTAATGGTTCTTATATTGGCTCGGATCCGAATGAAGCAAACCTGGACTTTTCTGATTTGTTGAAGATGCTTCAATTGCATGAAGATGGGGAAACAGACCAGCACTCTGACTTAGTAGACCACTTGGATCCAAACGAATCAGGTGATTTTGGATATGTCTTAGCGTTATGTCCTCCTAAACCAATCGTTTGGGAAGGTCACATTGTTACTATTCAATTAGAAAACGTACCTATCACTGACATTAAAGTGGGACAAATACTTATGATAACTAAGTTACCTTACAGCAACTTGCATATGGTAAAAGAAAAATTTTTGGACACAGTAAATGATTTCATATTAGTTGGTGGTGTAATGAAGCAAGTTGACCAAAGGTGTTCCTTAGCCAAAGTACATCATGAACTAACGAAGATTAATCGAGTCTTCTTTAAAATGTCATTGTCAGTTTTGGATTCTGTAAAGAAAGTACGAGCTAACTGTAAAGAATTAGCTGTTGAAAATAGCTGTCAAGAGTTGATCAATAGTTATTTTATCTATGCAAAAGACTTTGGTAAAAACTCTGTAAAAAATTTAGATTCTTCGAGAAAATCTACGGTTATTATGAAACTTATTCAACTCTCTATTGAATGGGTTAGTTTTGTTTGTGATGATTGTATACCTACGGATAGGAGAACTTTTAGATGGTGTGTGTTAGCTTTGGAATTTGCAATGGATATGACTAGAGGCTTTAACGTGTTAGTCTTGAATGACGAGCAATTCTATAAGTTGAAATTGAAGGTTGCCCGCTGCATGTCGTTACTTATTTCTCATTTCGATATTATGGGTGCAAGATCTAGTGAAGCTGAAAAGAAGAAATTATTAAAATGGTCTTCTCAGAGACATAGGATTGAAAATTCAGCTGATGATGCATGCATTATACAAGCTTATAGGGAAGATGTCATGAAAGAGATTGAAGAAATTGAAGATTATAGAAGAGATTTGCAAGAGCAGTTGCAGTCGATTGGTAGAGTTTTAGACGTCACCGACCTGGAATACCAATTCGTTACTCTATTAGCATCTTCCTTCTCTAGCGTTTCTATTAGGTGGCAAAAAGGTAGATTTATTGGAGGAGGTACATTTGGACATGTTTATGCGGCAGTCAATTTAGATACCGGTGGTGTTATGGCAGTCAAAGAAATAAGATTCCATGATAGTCAATCTGTTAAAAATATTGTGCCTTCAATTAAAGATGAAATGACTATTTTGGAAATGTTGAACCACCCTAATGTTGTTCAATATTTTGGTGTTGAAGTTCATCGTCATAAGGTGTACATTTTCATGGAATTCTGTGAAGGTGGTTCTCTTGCGGGCTTGTTAACACATGGACGTATAGAGGATGAAATGGTCATACAAGTCTATACTTTACAAATGTTAGAAGGGTTGGCTTATTTACATCAATCTGGTGTCGCACATCGTGATATCAAACCAGAAAATATTTTACTTGACCATAACGGTGTCATTAAGTTTGTTGACTTTGGTGCTGCAAAGGTAATTGCGACGAGTGGAAGAACTCTTGGTGGTGGTAGTGGTGGTAGTGGTGGTGCAAATCCAGGCCGAAGCTTGAATGGCACCAACTTGAACTCAATGACTGGTACTCCTATGTATATGTCCCCAGAAGTAATAACCGGTGCATCTGGTGCCAGGAATGGTGTCGTAGATATTTGGTCGTTGGGTTGTTGTGTGTTAGAAATGGCCACTGGTCGCAGACCTTGGACTAATCTCGATAATGAGTGGGCCATCATGTATCATATTGCTGCCGGTCACAAACCTCAACTACCTTCCCCAGACCAATTAAGTGAACCAGGAAGAAAGTTTATATCAAGGTGTTTGGAGCATGATCCTAGTAAAAGGCCTGGAGCTGTTGAGTTGTTAAGCGATCCTTGGATTGTCGCCATTCGTCAAGCAGCTTTTGTTTCTTCTGAGAGTGTTAGTACACCATCGTCAGACGTTGGATCTGATATGTAATTATTTAAGATAAATATTTAATTCTTATATTAAATTAACAATGTACATTAGAATAATCCTACAATAATCTGTAATATGTTACAAGTAAATTTATTTACATATGTTAATCTAAAAAGATACGAAATGAAGCTATGATATATACAATAAGTGCAATGAATTAAATTCAGTTATACGGTTTTTATATTCTCCGTGAAAATTTGTTTAATATCTTCAACCACATCACCCTTCACATTAACATAACCGGCAACTTTGTTCACCATTATATTTTCGGGTTTTAATAATGGATGTGCTTGTAATAAATCATTTTTAAATTGTTCAATATCACCTTTTATTCTCTTAATTTCTGTGGTAACTTTAGTATTTTGAACTTTCTTGTATACTGGCCAATGTCCATATTTGGTCTTACAAATAGAATAGTTATTGACTCCAAACCCATTATTTGGTAACTCTACGGCTTGAATAGATGCTAAAGGAGGGAATTGATATGGCTTAACTGTAGCCTTTGGCAATGGAGGCCTAACTGACTTTAATGAAATTCTAGAAGGTTTCATATTATATAAATCGTTTTGTAATACTTAACAGTAATATCTAGAGACTTGTCCTCACTATAGATTAGTACGGTTTCCATAATGAAAAATATTTCAAATATTTTCTCGGTTTTTACACGCATCAATAAATGTCGTTATTCTTAAATGCGACATTATATATTCGGTCTATATATCTTATTTAAACGGGAACTTCACTCTTTATAGAAGCCACAGGGGCTATAGTATCATCCTTCTTATGTAGTTTCATATGCTTCGTATAATTGGTCTTCTTATCAAATTGCTCTCCGCAAATTTCACAATTGAAAGCCTTCAAATGTATTTTCATATGCTTTGTCAAATTCGAGCTTTCGCTAAATCTCTTACCGCACCCAGGCCATTTACACATAAGAGGCTTTTCACCAGTATGAATTCTATTATGAATTGATAAACTTGAGCCAGTCGCGAACGTTTTGCCGCAAATCGAGCATGTGAATGGTTTCTCACCTGAATGAATTCTCAAATGCTGCTTCAACATTGAATCGACTGCAAAGGTAGAACCACAAATGTCGCATTTACATGGTTTGAAATTTGTATGGATGTGAATATGTCTTAGAAGCTTTTGTCTCTGACGGAATCCTTTACCGTTATGACGATCACAGCCGACCCAATTACAAGCATACAGTGACTTTCCCAGTCCAATGTGGTCGTCAACCAAATGAGTATGCAAGTCACCGCTTGAAAGGTGAGTTCTATTACAAGTGATTGGTTCGCCTGTAACACTATCGACTCCAATTTGCCACTTACAAGTAAAGTGTGGATCTATTATCTCGCTGCAACAAGCTTTATTCTTTTTCTGTGGTGAGAATTTAATCGAAGTAATATTGATATCATTTAATGGGCTTTGATTTGATTGCGATAAAATTGGATTGTTTGGAGACAGTATATTTGATTTGTCTGTAGAACTAGGAGTTAGCATATTAACATTATCATGAAACATGTTTTCGTTTCTCTTATGGCAATTCAAATGGTCTATTAATGAATCCAAATCAGTATTCATGTAGTTACATTCATTCCATTCACATTGATATGGTTTGAAATCTGATACTTTTGATATAGTGCTACCAGTACTATATTCCTGACCAATGTGCTGATCAAGAACATGTCTCGTAATTGTCCCATCACTTATGGTTTTGAAACAATTGTCCCATTGACACGAATATTTTGGAGACGTGGAGGTGCCTGTCAGCTGGCCAATTTCATTCACTTCCGCATCTTCTAACATGGATAATTTGTTATTGTCCCCTTGTCCATTATCTTTTAATAAGTCAAGCAAATGTTTAAAATTATTAAATTGTATGAAAAAGTCAAAGTCCGACATTGGCTTATCGTTATAAGTCTTGTTCGACATGTTTTCCTCTGAAGCATCAAGCGGAATAGAAGCATGAAAGCATGATTGGTGTACATGATGGTGATCGGCTGCTAAACCATTTTGTTCATTTGCGGCGGTGAATTCATTCTGAATTTCTGGTGTAGGATGGCATACGTGAGGAAAATGTACTTGAAAGTATTTATTAGTTGCTTTCTTTTCCTGCAGTAATTTTTGTCTTTTCAAACTGGGTTCTGTGTTATCAGCATTTACTTCTAAGCTATCGTGTGCCTTGATAATCAAATTTTCGAAAATTGGCTTCTTGGACATCTGTAGGTCACATAAATTATTCTCATGGTTATAGAAGTCATTCTCTGATGTGTTACAACAATCAAATGAAGAATTAGTAGCCATTTGAGGTTCCATGCAAGCGGGATTATTACAAACTGTATAGGCCCTTGAATCAGATGAATCTCCCAAACAGTTAGGATCCTCACAGCACTTCACCTCATTTCTATGGCAATCATCATTCTTATCAAAAGCGTCATCTTGGTGTCCATTATGGTCTAAATTTTCTGCTACGCAATCACTTGTACATGCAACCTTCTCCTTCTCTTTGGTCCCATCACACTGTAAATAGAAACAATCATCTAATTCGTCACAGAAAATGTCCTTACAAAGCGAAATATCATCAAACTCATTACAGGCTTCTAGGCCATCTTCCATGGGTCTCGACCCGGTATCAACGGTTTCTATTTCCAGTATGCCCTGATTATGATGGTCGTGATCGTGATTATGAATATGTCCATGGATATGCGTGTGGTCCTTGTGTCTATGAATATGCCCGTGAAGATACCCATGGGTCCATACTTTACCTTCTTCAAACAATTTTTCATAAAAGTTGGCCGGTATCGAATTGGAATAGCTTCCACCTGTCGGTTCGGAGTTTGATGGTACGGCTTGTTTTTCAATTGATGCCTTCATATCTGTCTCTGAACATGCATCATGCCTAAGCAACTTTTCGCTGATATCACTCGTTGAGTTAGTCATTCTGAACTTATTCATCTGTGAATATATCCAAAAAACTATCAGTATATGTGTGAAGACTTGTTATCTTTATGTCAAATATAATATTTCGAAAATCACAGAATACTCTGATAAAGACTAAGTTAATTTTGTGAATGCTTTCGATTCAATCCCATATAACTAACTATGCTTCGGTTACAACTTCTTATTCGTCTTTGTCTAACTAAATTATATTCATTCATTGGAAACCAAAAAAAAAGGTTGCAATGACCCTGGTAGTTATGGTTCAGTGGGCATATCGCATATCAGGTGGATAGCGAGAATTTTTTTGGGTGGTGGGATCTCAAGGTTGATGTCTCAACTTCCCTACACCAGCATCAATCACCGAACATCAATCCTAAATCCAAATACGATATTTTTAACTTCTAAGCTTTGAATTTTGTACTTAGCTCATGTTGTTTGAGTGAGCATGAAAATCAAATTCATAAAAATAAGGTTGTAGACATTTAATGTACGTAGTATAGTATTCATTAATTGGAAGTTGAAAACATTATGTTGGACCAGATAGACCCGATACAATTAATGAATTCACCTATATAATTACAAATATACAGCAATATGGTGAATTACAAATGGTGGTCTGGTTTACTTAATCGCCTAGCTCACAGTCTCATACCCAAATTTGAATTATGGAGATGTGAGGATTCAGTGCGTGTTGTTATTGTCTCAGTACCAAAACATATACATTGTCCACATAACTAAGTCTAACAGACGTGTTTGTATTGTTCATTCTGTATAATGTAGGGTTTAAGCGGATTAGCATGTTGCTCTTACGATAAAAATAGATAACGAATTGATTGCAATTGGCAAAAGAAGGGTATTCTTTCCCAGATTAATTCCGCATTTTCACCTCAAACTCATCACGATCTCCTCTATTTACAAACAAAGCCCATAGATAATGTACATGTACGTCAAAATAGATTTCAAGTACCCAAATAGTCAAACACGACATTTACGGAATAGCCATAGGAGATCAGTCATGAAAATGAAAAATCATTGTGGCTCTGAATACTTATCATAGTTTGGCAAACATACTGAAATTACTCCAGAATCACGTAAAGCACATTAATATTTGACCCTGAAGGGACCAAATGCTCTCAATGTTTAGTGGCTTTGTTCTCTATTGGTTTGCATAATAGATTATTTTGTCTCTAACCTTAAGCATATAGTCTTCCTATGTGCCCAAATGCACGAGATGTGAGAAAACGCTCCAATATCCTCGAACGCAGCATAATTACTCGATTTAGACTAAAGATAAACAATAATATTGCAGCACTTTTTGGAGTCATAATAGTCTTATTAATTGACTCCTGACAGTAATAGACTAAGTCGCATGTTATCTCAGCTTCTATTGGGTAGATATTCATCTAGACATAAGAGCCGTGTAGATAGTCTATGTCTATAGTATTTACCATAGTAAGCTAAAGGAATTAGAGAAGAGGTCGCATTGGGAATGCATCTACCGAATGGTCCTAATCGTATTTACTTCTTTTATTATCGGGAATAAAGTACCCGGGGAACTTATTGTCAAGCATTTTATGTATTACTTGCAGGCTGTACGCAAGTTAATTATTTACCAACTAAGTAATTTTAACCTGTTTACCCAAAAAGACGGAAGCGTGTAAAACAGATATCTATCTGATTACATCTGGTTTCAACAAACCTACTTCAATATTCATTTATCTCTTCCTGTCTCAAAACCGAATATAACGAAAATAACATTGAATAAAGGTTGATATTATGACCCTCAGTCAAATACTATCGCGGCGAAGCGGTTCTAGTAACCCCATAAAAGAAGATACAAATAAATCCTTAAAAAAATCCCCAAGCTATTTCGGAAGACTAGCTTCATTCAGTCTTCTGAGGAAAAAATCAAGTGTCTCGATAAAGAAACAGCCTATAACGATAAGAAGAATATATACGGAAGATGACTTGGCGAATTTTAATTTTAAAACCAACGGCGAAGCAGGTGACGGCGATGAATATGCTATTGACGAAATACTTTCACCCTATAGTGATGATGTTAGCGAGATTTGCACATACATTGAGAGGACTTCAGAAATGTCAGTGGAACAAATAGAGAGAAAACCACGCTACGAAGAAAGCATTGAATGCGCCACTGTTGAATTGGACAATTTCTCCAAAGATAAATTGAGCATGAAGCTGATATCAAAGGAAAATTCTAAGGAACACGAATCCCCTAGTGCTAGCTCAAGTATTTTTGAGAAGGCTAACTCATTATTGTTCGAAGATGATGCTATTTCTCATAGTACTTCGAAGCATTCTCTTATACTGTCAAAACCAAACGATACAGACAACCATAATATTTTAGATTTTGTGACAAACGAACAGTATACTGATATTGGATCTATAAATGATGCTAATATAGCTGTGTTTAAAACTCCCTCGAAGAAGCTAAATTTAAAGTTTATTGCCAGATCTCCAGGTTTGCTTCAATCAGCTTCCTCAGCACATAATTATGTATCTCCAAAGATGGCTCCTCCTTCCATGATAGTTCCTAATGACACACAAAGTGCTAAAAATTTCGAAAAAATTGATTCAGTAGCAAATAAGGATGCCCGTATAGAACATGAAAGCATGTACCTAGCAAATGGTAACTTTGAGGTTGATAGCCAATATATATATAAGAATGAAATGGCTATGTTGGTTCAGGAGCACAAGCTAACCATCAGGAAACATGAAAAAGAAATAAGCTATCTAAAGGATTTATTACAGCAAGAGAGGGATAGAAATAAATTACTTACTCTTTGCCAGCAGAAGAAATCCAAACTGAAGATTGAATCTTCACACATAAAAAAGATGAGACGCAAATTCATCCCAATCGATATATCAGTTGGATGTGAAACAGACAAATCGAATAATGAACTAAATAAGCCGCGGGATTGTCCCATGATGATCCAAGATGCATCTGCATCTCCATTTTTAGCTATCACGGGCTATAAAACACCTACTAAAGCTCTGAGTAAGAATTTTATAAGAGATAGAGGTTTGCCAATAGCCCCTACAATAAATCATTCTACTCCAGAAGGAATATTCTGTACCGGCTTAGATAATGACGCTTGGAAAGCTAAAAAGAAGCAACAAAGAAAGGATGCATATCATGCTTTGACTCATCAAACTTTGAAAGAAAATGAGACGAGCAACGGAAACATAGATTTCGCTTGCCTAAACAAAGTTTTTGGATCTAGCAGAACAGCCATGAAAACACACAATTCTGTAACTCCTTTTGACTCTATTTTAACAACTCTGGATTGTTCAAATTCTTTCCTGATGATACATGCCTAAGGCTAATTTCATCGATAATTTAATTAAGAATTAATCCCTATAGATTCTTTAATTCTCTCCCTTCTTTTCTTCGGAATTGATGATTTTCGCATAATGTATATTATCAAATATTTAATTTAATCACAAGCCACCTAAGAAATGGTAGGCTTTAATAATTTCGTAAACTATAGGTATTTAATAATATTCAAATATTTTTCAATTGTATTGTTATCTTTTCGCATCTTTTTTAAATTTCTCTCGTTTTATACCAATATATAATAAAAGTGGGAAAGTTCTACAAATTTATATCAGTAGTGTTAAATTACTTTAAATTACTAAACTAGGAAAAGCGTACTTAGTAGTATCACATAGTTGAGTCGTATCTTTTTAAAAAAAATATATATATTATGAATAGACGTATATACTGGTCATATGCGATCAACGTTACCTAATCTATAGAATACAACAACAATAAAATATCAATAAATTGGAACTCAGATGATGAAATGAACCCAGGAAAATGATTATGTTAGCCTAATATATAACTTTGAGAATAATCAAAATTTAAAAAGCAAGAATATTGGAAGCTAAATATACAAATCAGCTTTGCAATTCTTTGATTTCATTTTCATCTGCAACTAACCCCATAACAACCAAATACATATTTAAATTGTTCAATAAGTTTTGCTTTTTGTATAAGTTTGCCAAATCTGAATTATCGATGGCTTTAGCTCTATTCATGACACCGAAAATCTCGTCTCTAACTTCATCAACAATGATTCTTTGGTGACTCAACTTTCCACCCAAGGACAAGGTAGCCAAGAATTGCCAGACATAATTTTCTCTTGAGGAACCATCATCGACATCTTCAGGATGCGGTGGGAAAATTGCAGCTATACGAGATTCTAATGAAGTGAATAACTCATCGTAGCAAGAAGACCATTCCGACAAATCAGTTGCTGAGATGACACCTTCACCTCTTATTAATTCCGCACGAGACAATAAGGTTGTTAAAATTGATAAACCAATCTTAGTAGTCGATACAAAAGAAACATTGTTATGCTCAATCAAGATGACTAACAAACCAATAATTTCATTGAATTTAAAATCCTGAGCAGCATTCATCAAAACCTTAGAGAACGTTAATGAATACGCTTCCACTAATTTCAAAATAGAATCTGACACTTTCTTATCAGGGTACGTTGTATAGGAACCAAGCTTGATAACTGATAAATTTTCCAAATTTGACATTAATAATGTAACTATGGTTAAGATCTGCTCTCTAGATAAAAATTTGAATAATCTTGGCAAGATTTTCAAAGTTTTATTGTGATTTAAACATTGTATAAAAGGATTAACTTCTAATTCATCATCACCAGATGAAGAGGGTTGATCCAATATATGTAATGATTCCCATAAGTCAGTTGTGTCAACGTCACTTGTTAATCTTGATTCACTTTCAACATTCATAAGTTTCGAAATAATATTTTCTAAAATACTCATAATATCCTTCTTAGAATATTTCTTGATTGGCTTGGATGGTGCTGAAATAGATGGCGATCTTGTTTTCTTGGCAGCTGGGCTAATTTTATCCGCATTTGCATTGGAGTCACCTTCAGCAAATCCATTCCCTTCTTTCTTACCTTCTGCCTCCTTCTTTTCAATTTCTCTTTGGGCAGCCTTGCTGAAAATTTCTAACTGTTGCCTTGGCTTCTTACCATTACCAAAAGAGATCTTACCTAAAGCACCTTCTCTTGCATATTGGGTTAACTTAGGTCTTTCCTTGGCGACAGTGACAGCTTTTTGAACTTGCTGTTGCATTCTTTGTAATGCTACATCAGCTCTCTTATAACGACCACCCAATCTATGCCCACTTTGCTCCAAATAAGCTTGAGCAATGGAATTATGTTGCTGAGCGTTTTGTTGCATAGGATTGCTATTAACCTTTGGGTGAACAACTTTAAAAACCTGAGCGTAAAAATCTTCATTGTAAGGATCTTCAGTAACAATTTGAGATAATTGGAAACGAGTTACAAAGTCCTTATCCTTAGGGTTCATAATACCAGAATACTTCATAATACGAGCAACCTTGTCATGTCTTTTAGCTAATTTGGCTTGCTGTTCTGGGGTCAAGTCAGGTTGAGGAGCTTGTTGAGACTGTTGTTGAATTGGCGAGCCTTGAGAGAACTGCTGTTGTTGTTGACGTTGAGGAACATATTGTTGTTGCTGTTGTTGTTGTTGCTGTTGTTGCTGTTGTTGCTGTTGTTGTTGTTGCTGTTGTTGCTGTTGTTGCTGTTGCTGTTGTCCTTGTGTTTGATAAGCTTCACTTCCTTTTGAGCCCAACACTGGGAAATGGGAAAGATCGACCTTCGAAACCCTGCGTTGTTCAGTTTGTTGAGGAGGAACCTGCTGAGGTTGAGCCTGTTGTAATACTTGCTTTGGAACAGCTTGTTGAGGTTGAGGTTGGTGTGGTTGTGATTGAGGATGAGGTGGAAGTTGCTGACCAGAAGGTTGCATTGGTTGTGGTGGTAACTGCTGAGAACCTAATGGAGCACCTTGAAATTGCCCATATTGACCAGGAGGTGGCATGAATCCTGCTGGAGGTAACATGTAACCACCAAATTGATTTGGAGGCATCATTCCTGGTACAACAAATTGGGGTTGGGGTGGAAGTTGCTGGGATTGATCAATAGAAGTCAATTGAGCCTCAATTTCTTCTAACGATAAGATCTTCTTTTCTGGAGCTCCACGTAATTGTCCTTCAGCTGGCTGCTGAGGTTGCTGTTGACCCTGTGGGGCGTTAGATGTGCCCCATAAATCTTGCATAAACTCATCATCATTGGAATGGGAAATAGCATCAGCATAACTAATTCCTGGTCTTTGAGGTTGTGGAGCAGCAGAGACATTATTGATCCCTGCTCCTGCAAAATTGAAATCCTTTCTTACTTCTTCAGATGTACCAAATGTTTCGTCATTGAAAGCGTCGTCGCCTTCATCTAACTCATCTCCTAATCCATCATATGTATCTTGGAAATCGTAACTTTCTGTCACTTTGTCCCTTGACTGAGCATGTGGAGGCACACTAGGATCAAATCCAAAGAATGACATGTTTATATTTCTTATATTGGATGAATAAATATGTATTGCTTTGGTCTTAATTAGATGAATTTTGTCGACCGACTGAACGAAAAAAAACCGACGACATCACGTGACACAATATACAAGTATTATATCTTCAATCTATATACTATTTACATGTTTATTTGAAGGCTTGCAAAGCACTGGATAATTTCAATTTCATCTCTTCCCACTCTCCTTCAAGGTCACTCAAAACAGTGATCGCACCACCGGCACCAATTCTCCAAATGTTTTTGTCTTTCTGGTTCTCTTTGTCATTTACATAATGATAGACCGAGCGAATAACTACAGACCAATCTGAATCATCAGTTACCGACCAATAGCCTGAAACTCCACTGTAAATGCCTCTTCTACCACCAGGATTACCGTTTCGTTGCAAAGTTTCGATGGCTTGTAATAATTCCACGGATCTCTTCTTTGGAGCACCAGTCATGGAGCCTGGTGGTAATGAATGGTGCAAAATATCTATACCGTGATATTCATTTTCTTTCAACACACCTTGGATAACACTGACTAACTGATACACGGTTTCGTATTCTTCGACTGCCATTAATTGGGATACAGTTACGTTCTGAATAAACTGATGCAAATCATGTCTGATCAAATCTACAATCATTAGGTTCTCGCCCATTTCTTTCGGGGTCTTTAAAATTTCGTTAGCCATTTTCAAATTCACTTCAGGAGTTCTTTTGACGGTTCCTTTGATCGGTCTTAATTCAATCATTTTATTCTTTTGTTCATCATCTTTCCATGACAAAAATCTTTCTGGCGAAGACGAAACAAGAACAATATCTTCGAACTGTAAGAAACATGAAAAAGGAGATGGATTCTTGCGTAAAGTCAATACCTTATAGATATCCCATGGCTTAATATATGATGGCAATGTTATTTTCAGCTGTGTAGTAAGACACAACTCGTACGAATCACCTGAATGAAGATACTCTTGGCATAATTCGAATTGCTTTTTATATATTTCGTGAGATGGAAAATCAAAGTCAATTTCAGATTCATCCAAGTCCTTGCATAAGTTTTTGACACTTTCTGGTACTTTGTTGATATCCAATTTTAATTTACCCATTTTATGCACACTTTCGAGTTCTTGAGATAATTGGTCACACCATTGGCTGTCATCTGTTTTCTGGTTGATTGAACCGATAAACCATTCATTATTAATATGATCATACAACATAAATCTTTCGATAAATATTAATTTGACATCTGGAGTTGGTGAATTACAGAGCAGCTCTAATTTTTCGATTCCTATATGCTGGCCTTCTTCATAAGATATAAGGCCCACATACCCTCCAAAAAATGGAACTTCTTTAAAAGGCTTCTCTTTAAGTGACTCATTGATAATATTTCTAGGTATGTAAGAACTTTCCATTCTAGCTCCAATTAGATTCCATACTTTTTCTGATGGTTTCAAACGCAAAGTTTCATTAAACGAAGATTTATATTTTTGTATAGTTACTTCATGAATTGCATCAACTGAATGGGTTATAATTTCTGATTGTCCCTCTATTGGGATCCCAATTATTGACCACTCACCAGGAACTGATGCGGAGTTCAAAAGGAAAAAGTTAGAGTCTGTCTTATGTAAATGATCACAAATATCAACAGGAGTGATAATATCTTGGGAAGGAATGACGATTTTTCTGAAGTAAATATTTGGACGTTCATTTCCACCACTCAGAAGTTTACCACTTTTTATAAGCAGTATTTCATGTAATGCACGTTTATTTATTAGTTCATTAAGAAGCCTCTTGTCTTTATCACCTTCTCTGGTTATTGAAGTGTTTGGTCTCAGAACTTCATTATACTTCTCGGCAATTCGGTTAAAATCAACAATTAACTCATTACCTTTTGAAGAACAAATAGACTCAGGGTGATACTGAACACCATAAAAGGGTAAAGTTTTATGTTTAGCAGCCATTAATATCCTGGAATAACCTTCATCTTCTTCATTACAATAGGCTAGTGGTATTATGTCGTCACTGAGAGAATTAATATCAACGTACAATGAATGATAACGCACACTAGGAAACGAAGCCATTGGTTTGTTCCTTCTATCATGTTTACCTGGATATAAATCATTACCACTATTGTGATCTATAGGGTGAACATCATATATTTGACCATGTCTAACATTTTGAAGCTTTTTAACTTCATTACCGAATTCGAAGCATAGGCATTGGAATCCCAAACAGATTCCCAATATCGGTATAGCCTCTGTTTCTCTTTCACTAAAATAATGTAATATCCACCTAACAATACCAACATCTTCAATATTCGAGGGATGTCCTGGTCCTGGTCCTATAACAATATAATCAAACATTGGTATGTATACGTTCATAAAGTATTCATATTCATTTGGTTTGAATGTATCATTATGAATTGTAATAACTTCTTTGCCGGTATTATCAATAATCAATTGCGAAAGATTATTGGTAAACGAATCATATGAATCAATAAGGAGGATCATGGGATTACAAACTTCTACAACTCAATGTTTAGAAGATACTTATCAAGATCTGTATGAATTATTACCTAACGAAGAATAATTTTTTTTGCACTAAAAAAATAATTCGCTCTACAATAAAGATATTATTATTAATTGTATTGGACTAATTACATATCGAAGAGGATAAAATTAATCATCTTCATCATCGTCATCATCATCATCTTCATCGTCGTCTTCATCATCGTCATCATCATCATCTTCATCGTCGTCTTCATCATCGTCATCGTCACTTTCTTCGTCGCTTGAAATGTCTTGGCCTAAAGCCTTCAATTGTTTTTTGTATTTCTTATTACGTTCGTCAATATCAGACATAAGTAACATTAAGTCATCTAACTCCGATTTTGGTACCATGTTCGACGCCTGTTCCTTCAATTTCTTTTGTAACGATTCTATCTCCTCCTTAAGTGCTTTCTCACTCTTTAAAAACTCAGCCTTTTGAGTATCGAAGTCTTTACCCTTCTCTTTATCTTTTTGACTAGATTTCAAGGATTCTAGTTCTTTTTTCAATAAATCTTCGTTTTTCTTCGAAGAATCTAGCTCCTGTTTCAATTTTGCTTCATTTTCCTTTAACAGAGTCATTTCTGTTTTCAAGGTTGATGCGCTTTCCTTTGAAATGTTCAAGTCTTTTTTCAATTCCTCTTCACGGTTCTTCAAGGTTTTAGCAGACTTTAAATCTTCCTTAAGATTTTTGATTTCAGTATCTTTTGTTGTTTTAGTTGAAAATAGTTCTTTGTTGAGCCTTTCAATTTCACTCTTCAAATCTACTACTTCTGCCAGATCATCTTTTAAGGAATCAACCTTGGATTTTAGTTCTTTCAATTTTTCATTATGAATATTTTCATCTGTTTCAAATTTCTTCTTTAATTGTTCATGATCTTTTTCTAGTTGCTCAAATTTTCCTTTGTATTCCTTTAAATCAGTTGATAGCTTCGAATGATCTTTCAATTCGGTAGATAATTTATCTGTTGTAGATTTTTCGGCTTCTAAATCTTTTTTCACAATTTCAAGTTCTTTTTCAAGTTCTGTGATTGTTGAAGAAAGATTCGTCGACCTCTCTTCTAAGTCTTTTTTCGTTTGGGATTTTTGTTCAATATCATCCTTTAACGTTTGAAGTTCGTTTTCCAATTGCTTAGTCATTTCTGATGCAGCTTTATCAGATGACTTTAAGGCTGACAATTCTTGAGATATTGATCTTTTTTGCTCTTCAAGAGCAGCATAACTAGAGTCAGAATCCTTAAGCTTGCTAGACCAAGAATCCTCGGAGATTGCATTTGCACTCTTTAACTCCTCAATTTTTTCACTAAGAGCCTCTATCTCGTCCTTAGTTTCATTACCAAGTTTCTGAGCAGTTTCTAAGTCTTTTTCAAGTTGTTTAATTTTGGATTTTCCACTTTCCGATTCTTTTTTGTAAGATTCAGCAACCTTATTAATAGAATTAATTTCTTCTAGCTTAGTATTTAAATCATTTTCTAGAGTAGAAAGCGCTCGATTCTTTTCATGGAAATTGTTATTTGCAATCTCTCTCTCTTTTTTAAGCTTCTCAATTTCATCTTCAAGCTGTTTTGATGTAGCCTTTAAGGCTTCTGCTTCCTTTTTGAATTCCACTTCTTTCTCTGAAAATGCATTCGAAAGTTTCTTTTCATTCTCCAATTCAACTTTCAATGATTCAACTTTTTTAGTGAGTTTAGAAGTCGCCTCATTTGAATCACTTTTATGACTTTCAAACTCTTTGCTTATAGATTTGAGACTTTCATCCGCAATCCTTTTCTCTTTCGAAATTGCATTCAACTTGGATTCGTGAGCATTTTTAGCGATACTAAGAGCCTTTTCCAATTCTTTTATTTTATCACCATATTCCTTTATCACTGTTTCTGAATTTTGGCTTAACATGTTTCGTTCCTTTTCTACTTCCTGAACCTTTTTTTCAAGGTCAGATTTAAGATCAGAAATAGTTACCTCATGCTCAGTTATCTGGTCTTTGAGGCGCTTGGTTTCATCCGCAAATTTAGATTCCAGAGCCGATAGTTCTTTTTCTGTTGATTTTAATTTGACTTCCAAATTCTCATTTTTAGTTTGTATTTCATCAGAAATTTTCGAATTTGAAGATATATCATTTTCCAATTCTCTAATTCGACTTTCTAAAGTTTCCTTTTTCTCGCTTAAATTCTTTACAATGGTCTTTTCATTATCCAAGGATTTAACAAGCTCCTTGAGCTTGGATTCTTGGTTCTCCATGTGAACTTTCTTGTCACTTAGCTCCTTGGTTGTGCTATCCAATTTGTTGTTAATAGAAACATGAGAATCTTTATACTCAGCAATTTCTGATCTTAATTCAGATATTTCAGATTCCAATTTATTCTTTTCATTCGATACTTGCTTTAGCTTGGCCAATTCTTCCTCAGCAATAGACTTTGCTTTTTGCATCAGTTCCAATTTCTTTTGAACTATTTCTTTTTCTTCTTCTAGTTTTGTCAAGTTTTGGTTTAATTCAGACTTTTGTTTTTCGAATTCTTCAGAGGATTTTTTTGATCCTTCTTCAGCACTTTGTATGGATTTTTCTAGATCAACTTTTGTCTTTTCTAAAGCAGAAATTTGATCAGCCAATTTAGAAGATGAATCTAGATGATCCTTGAGTTGTTTTGCGGTTTCTAAACACTTAAAATTCGCAGCTTCTAGTTCTTGTGAAAGCTTTGAATTCCCAGAGTCTAATTCTTCCACCCGTTTCAAATGCGTTTCTTTCAATGAAGCAATGCTGAGATCTTTATTTTTCAACTTTTCTATAACTTCATCATACTCGCCCGTTTTCGAAACCAACGACTTTTCTAATTCTTCCTTTAGTTTAGTATGCTTAGCTTTAAACGTCAGCAATTCCTCTTCTATGGATTTATGCTTCAGCTCAGCATCTGCTTTCGAATTGGTTATATCGTCCAAGTCTTTTTTGAGTTTTTCATTTTCAGATTTCAATACTTCAAGTTGACTATCATAATCAAGTTTTAGATCGTTGTATCTTTTAGATTCTTGTGACAATTTCTCTTTCAAACCTTCAAATTCAGTAGAGATTGTAGAATGGTTGCTATCCAAAGAGTCTTTCTCTAACTTTAAATCATTGATGCTTGAATTTAACTTGTTAACTTCAGCAGATGATTCCACTTTAAAGGCCTCAAATTCTTTAGTTATTGTCGACTTTTCGTCTTTTAATAAATTGAATTCCAGTTGCAACGAATTATATTCGTCACTTTTAGTTTTGATCTCAATTTTGTATTTCTCGATTTCTTTATCAGAGATATTTTTAGCTGATTTCATCTCTTGAAATGCAGACGCAGCAGATCTTAATTTATCCATCAAATGCTCATTAGTTGCCTCTACATCATCAAGTTTTTCTTTCATTTCACGAGACTTTTTCTCACTATGCTCATTGTAGGAAATTGATTCAGATATTTTCTTATTCAAATCTTCGACTTTTTCTTTGAACAAGTCATTAGCTTTTTGCAATTTTTCAATTCTAGCTTCAAAGTTTTTCGTGATGCTGACAATCTCTACCTTCAAAGAGTCAATCTTCTTTTCGTGGGATTTAATGCTATTGTCAGCCTCCTTCTTCTGTTTACTAAGTTGAAACAATTCCCTACTCATTTTATTTATACCATCTTCAGCCTTTTGTCTAGCTTGTTCAGAATTTTCTAATTTTTGCTCTAAATTTTTAACTAAATCATCGCTCACTCCAACCTTTTTTAATGCATCTTGTAATTCCTTGAAATATTTAGTAGACGAAGTTTCAAACTCTCTTTTTGATTTTTCAGTTGCTTGTAAACTTTTATTGGCATTGTTATACTTTTCGTTGACAGAGGAATGCTTGCTTTCTAATTCTTTCAACTCATTTAACGCTTTGTCTAATTTTGATTTCAAATCTTCACCATCTTTATTCAATTTATGAATTTCTTCCTGAAGTTTTGTTTCTGTTTCAGAAGCTTTAACTTTTTCCTGATCTAACTGGGTTTTAAGTAAATTATGCTTTGTGTCTAGTTCTTCATAAATCTCAAAAGATATATGTCCCTGGGGTTCGGCATGAGGGTCATGAAATAACGCCTTCTTTAATCGAGGGAAATTTTCTTTGATCAAGTTTACATAAATAGCTTCGAAATAAACATCAGGTAAACCGGTTTGATCTTTAGTATTACTTAGTGGTGATTCTCCATCGAAACTCTTGAATAGCTCGTTATCCTTAAATTGTCTTACCTTTAAAGAGTAGTTGTCTTTGCCCATTGCTTTCACTAAAAGGGAATGTAGTTCTAATCTAGGCATAGGAGAATCTTTTGACGAGAATTCATAAACCACACCCAATAGAATTGTAGCCATACCATGCACCAACACGGCCAGTTCGGAGGAATTATTAGAAAGAAATGTCAATATAGACTTAATAATCGTAGAGTCTTCTAAAAATTCATTTACTGCATTAAAATCTTCATACAACCAAATAGTTAATAACATTAGATATCCAACTGAGATACGAGGGTCCATATTATCTAAGGTTGTTATCAATAGACCTGAGATAGCTTGAATCGAGCTCATGACTTCTTCACCAGCACTTTCATCACCGGTATGGACTTTCTGGGCTGCCATTTTGTTTTCTTCATGTTCTTCAAATAGATAGATCAAAATTACAGCAGCAAACCATAATCTGTAAGGGTTCAATTTAATATCAGCATCATAATCCATTAGGGTCGCGAATATGTTTCCAAAGGGAGTAGGAATAGTATTACTGTCTTGCATCTTTTCATGAGCCATTGAATTTGCTTCTTTACTAGATGATCCATTGTTAGCCGTATTGTCTTTTAATTCATCGTCCTTTTTGTTTTCTTCTTTTTCGTCACCTAAATTTGAAAAATACTGAGGGTCCGCATATGCCTTTATTTGATCTGTTAAAAAAGCTGACTTTGAATCCTTGTTTTCTTTGAAGTATGCATGCAAACATTGCGCTGCCCCCATTCTTATATCAAATACATGAACTGAATTAATAAATAATGTCCAGTTGAGCAATGCAATAGTGACAGGTATCGACTTGTCATATGACTTTAATTGGGTTGGCATAGACGGATCAATATACGGAACATCTATCTGTGAAAATTGTAATTGGATTTCCGGATTACCGCTTATTAAATCTGCAGTTGTAAGCAACGCAATCGATCTAACTGCATTAGCAGTCACTGGCGAGAAAACTAGCTTTAAAACAATAAACGAAACACCCGATTGAAATAATTTCTCTTGATTTATTTGTAACGACTCGTTGTCTTCCGAGACTAATATTCTACATATTTCCAAGGCAATGATCATATTCTGTAATCTCTGTTCCGTCCATACCATGGGTGGTGGAAGTATAGGCATACCATTCTCATCCATTAATTCACCATCCACTGCATCCTCCACTGGTTCACCCAACAACTTAGCTAAGCGTGGAACACATTGTGTTTCTAGGAAAAATTTCTGATTAGATGCATTATATTGCAACAAGTTGGTAATCAACGTAAGGCAATCTTGCACAAGAATCGAACCTCTTATTCCTCCCTCTTCGTCAATAATATCAAAAAGACTATCAAAGGTATTTTCAAATGCAACTAGCTTTTGAATATTAAAATTACGGTTAACGATTGCCATTAAAAGCAAAATGGCCTCATTTCTAACTGGGTCATGAGAATCATTCAATAGAGAAACTAATGTAGAAACGGCTGTTGGTATATTCATTAAACAGTCTTTGGTTTTTTCTCCTCTCGTTGATACCAATGCCTCTAATAATTGCAAGGTGTACAACCTAATATGGAAATTATCATTCTCCAGTAATATCTCGAGTAATAACGAAATACACTCTTCATCTTGAGTAACTTCATCAGCAATCCACAAAGAAAATTGATCAACAGAAGCATCGCTCATTAATATTGGAGACGGATATTTTCCATTCTGGAGTCTCGACTGTTGTGAAATCCAACCTCGGGTTAAATCATCGTCTCCTTCACCTCTAATAAATAGAATAAGTAACGTTTCTAAAATCGCTTTTATGATAACAGGATTCGAGGAATCTTTCTTCAACGTTGTAATTAATGCTCTTAATCCGTATTCCACAACCGACTCTCTATATTGCCTGCTGAAACTTTTTAATCCTAATACGGCTGATCTTCTATCTGAGGACAAGGTGGCATGCTGTAGTCTATTACAAAGAGTAGGAATTGCTTCCTCTACCAGCTGAACCTGATTTTGCTGGGATAATATACTATTCAAGTAATCCATTTCCCTTTCAATTGAGTAGACAATCGATCCTACTCGTTAATGAATATAGCGGTATTATTCTTGATGTTTAACTCGAAAGTGAAAAATTTGGTTCGCGTAGACCCATAGAATTAATACGAGTATTTTTATTTACAAACATTTAGCTAAATAAATTATTTGAAACCTTTATTACCCAACTAACTTTATAATTAGTGTTTTAAATGGAAATATCATATCGTGCTGAGTATTCTGTGGTACTCCGATTAATATGAATAATAACTTATGGGACGATGCCTATAGCGATGAGACCACTAATTCGTCAACGGTAGTCTTTTTCCCAGACATGTCTGAATTTGAAGATAAAGCTCAAAGAGAAGAAGAAGATAATTCAAATGAAGGAATTATTTCAGACTGGGCTCTCAAGAAGATTGGAACTTTGCAAGCACGCTTAGAAGCGATGCAAAGTGCCAAAGACTCAAAGCGATTCACTGGATCACACTTTTACCTGAAATTTGCATCAAACGTTATTTTTAACTTGGCAAACGAAGTATTTGGCTACAATGGATGGTCATCTGAGATTATCAGTTACCATTGGTACACGAGCATCTTGATGAAGAAACTAATGAATATTCAGTCAAATATAATGTTGTTGCTCGTATAATTTTGAAAGACGGCACTTACAACGACGAGTTAGGTACGGGAGAGGCCACAAATATGCCGCACAAACATATGTGTTATAACAAAAGTAAAAAACAAGCTATAACTGATGGATTGAAGAACTCTATTTTAGGATTACGAGATCTACTTCTTGAGAACGAATTGAAGAATTTTGTTAAAACTGAACAAGACAAGCTGTAATATAATTTTCAAGTATGCTACTTTATTAGCTATATAATGTTTACACGACTAAAAATCTAAAATATTCTTTTTTGGGAAATCAGATATTGTTGGAACTGGAATTTCAGGTATTAAGTATACTTCACCATTGTCATCAATTCTTTCTCTATCTCTTTCGCTCATGTTGTGAATTTCCTCAATATTTTCTCTCAAGAAATCAAGAAGTTCCATCCAGTTTTTCTGAATTTGATAGGCTTGTTCTTTCATGTTCCTTCTAATTAATCCCTCAATTAATCTAATAGCATCAGGTTGTGTTTGATCCAATCTTTCTAATAAACGACCGACAGATCTAATAAGATATTCTTCTTCATAGATAGTACCTTTTCTACCTTTAGCCTTCTTTCTCTCTTCTCTCTTACGATTTTTGGCAGTTCTTCTAGATGCACCAGTCTTAGCTGTGCCGGATGTTTTACCAGTATATCTAGTAAAAAAAGAAGGCGTGGTTGAAGTTTCCGATGCTGCCACAGAAACATTATCTGGTGTATCGAAGTCGTCATTTGGTGCTCCATAAAACGAATATGGGTCTTCTTGTTTCTTAGCTCTTAATTCTCTTAATCTTCTCAATTGGGATGTCATTTGACCTTTACAATCAGCCAATAATTCAGCAATAGTTCCGAATCCTTCATTCAATTGAATATCCACTATAGAAGGAATCAAATCATCCTTCTTTTCTTTAACTGCTAATAAAATTGCATCTTCGTAAAAATAATTTTTACAATATAATTTTATTGCTTCTTCAATATTTCCTAAGAAATAAAATTCAATTTCTGCAGCTGCAGCGTATTTATGTTCTTCGGTTAAAGAAGATACCAATCTTTCAGCAGAAGAAATCAATTTAGATTTGTATTCAGCCTTTTGAACTATTGATAATGCTTCTTTCCATTTCTTGCCAAGTATGTAATTTTCAAGCGCATTTTCAAAATCACTCAAGTATTCGTAAGTTAATGCAGACTCACTAAAGTTTTGTTGGTCATGTAAATAATCCGCATATAATCTTAATATATCATTCGTTCTTCCAGAATCATATTTGTAAATAAGCAATGCTTTTTTATATAATTCATGAGCCACAACATATTCATCGAATTCATCATGAGATTCTTCACCAATCTCAAATAACCAGCCTAATGCCTTTTCATAATTCTTAAGGTAATCGTCAATTAAGAATTGCTTTCTTAACTGTGGTTGTGTATGCAAGTTTTGTAAAAATGGTAAATATTCTTTTGGATCCTTTTGAGATTGTTGAGCAATGGCTAAGGTCAATTTAACGTCATATAATCCCAAAGCAGTATCATATAATTTATTAACATCCTGCAAGAAGCACAAATGTATAACAGCTTGTTCAGTTTGTTCAACACTCTTGAAGCCACCTACTAATTTTAATGCATCTGGTAAATTTGGAGGATTCTCACAAGCGTACGCAGTAATAATTGTTTGCAAATATTTTTCGAAATATTCAGGCTTCAATAATACAGATAAAATCTTTTCACAGATTTTATTAACCTTTGAATCTTTGGGGTCCTTCTTTTGGACTTTATTCCTAATCATTTTCTTAGTACCATCATTCTGTACAGGAGTAGGTTGTGATTCTAATTGCAATGACTTCAATCCTGTGGTGATATTCTCAGACTCTCTAATAGTATCTTTGTATTTGGTTAATGTAACATCTTCCTCATGTAAACATGAAACAAACAAATCCAAATGTTCGACTTTCTTTATTTGATTGACAAAGACTTCGACATTAGCAGAAAATAGTTCTGGATCGTAATCATGTAAAATATCCAAGTCGATTCTGTGTGTACGACATGCCAAAAATGCTTCTTTATAATTCTTCTGTTTAATGAATTTACGAACTCCTGATAACACCATAATTCTAGGGCAGATAGTTTCTAAATTCCCTCTAGGTGCTTCTAATACTACGGAGTATTTAGATGGCATAGCATTTACTAAAATAGATCCTCTTTCAACTTGTCTTATTCTTTCATCAATTGAAGATTCGTTATTATCATTAGTCTTTTGGAAAATATCATACTCAAAGTTACCAGTCGCTGATTTCAAGTGAATAAAGCATAATTGTGATTGGGCAGTAGTGAAAAGAAGATGAGACTCGGTCGTCTTTAATGAAGTGACTGCGGTCGCAATTTGCTTTTGGTCAGCGAATAATTTACCATTTGTTGAAATTCCGAAAGCTATCAAAACAGGATCAGAATCTTCCATTTCTTCGTCGGAAGAAGTAACAGCTAATTCAAAATCACGACATAATTGGGGAAATTTACTGACTTCCGCAAGATCTTGACGAGAATTCAATTGATAAACCGTACCGTCGATAGTTTGTAAAGCTACAGCATTGAAGTCAGCTTGTGATTTCAATAAAACAACTTTTGGTACAAAATTAATTGAGTCGTTAAATATAGGTGAAGCAATATCATCACGAATATCAAACTCAATAGCCTTTGAATAATTTCCAGCATCAACAACCACAACTATCGTAGAATCAGCTACAAATGCAATTTGCTTTGAAAATTCTGCTGGACCCATGAATTGAGTTGAATCAATTTTGCTAATAATCTTTGGATGCTTTCCCTTTTTCATGTTTTCAATTGGTAAATGGCAAATATAAATATCGTTCTTGCTGGTTAATATAGCATAGATCTCATTCGATTTACTGATTGCTAAATCGGTAATGTTATCTTCAACTTCTATCTCCCTAAAACTGATAGGTGGGGGAACATTGGCTACGGACAATGGAGTAATCTTCACAATATTACCGTCAGCAACTAAAGTCATACCAATGTCATGGCCCAACTGCGTAGAGCCCGTAGTAATTTTATAGGCCAAATCAATGACTTGTATACCACATCTCAGTGTCCCAATCATTAAATGTAATGGCTTTTCAGGGTGAAATTTAATAAACGAAACTTCATTTGAAGAGTCATCTTCAGTCACGTAGATTTCTTGTTTCAAATACCAATGGTAATTCTTGTTAGTCCATAATTGAACCCTATCAGTTAATTGAAATGCTAAGACCTCACTGTCTGAAGACCATTCAAGGTTCTGAATTGATTCTTCAAATGGGTTTAATCTGGTGTTAAATTCACCATGTCTCAAACCATTTCTTTCATAGAAAACTAAGTCTAAGGTTTCATCACCGTCGTCATCAGTATGTCTTTGAGTTGATGCAATTAAAGAGCCCTGAGGCTTCCAAGATAAATTGTGTTCTAATCCATCCACTGCTTCCGAAACACTGTCTAATTCACCTTCTCTACTGAAAACTCTAATGACTCTTCTGTCATACAATTCTTGAGTATCTTCGACCAAAACAGGTTCAACTGTTGTAATGGCAAAATATTCGCAGTCACCTCTCCAACTTATACTAGCAGATCTATCATCAAACTCTGAAATAGTACCCTTTTCTAATTGTGCTACCGTAGGGTCTCTTAATGGAGTGTCTTCCTTTAAATCTAAGCCTGCGTGTTTCAAAGCTTCCTTTTCTCTTTCTAATGCCTTTGCACCTTTACCTTTGAATTGTGTCTCTTTCTTACCCCATCCAACAGATACGTGCTTGGAGTCGGTAATTTTTATATCATCTGGGTTTAATTGTTTTTCATTGAGTGGCTCGAATAATCTAGACAACAAGAGCAAGTTATTTTCTCTTGTTAAAATCGCTAATGTTTCTTCATCAGGAGACCATGACGATGCCAATAAACCTGAATCAATAGACCCTACGATTTCTACCATCGTAGTGTCTGGGTCTGGCTGTGCTGGGTCATATGTAGCTGTAACGATATCTCCATTTTCCATAACAAATATCAACTGGCAGGCATCAACGAAATGATTGAATGATAAAATACGACCACCATCACTAGGAAATGAAGCTAATACCAATACCTCTCCATTTTTCATAAATTGTTGTACTTCGATTATTCCCGATTCCTCTGACGATAGAGCAAACGTTACACTATTAGACACTGCATCAAAAACTGAATCAACAAGACCCAAATCTGGGTATGTCTTCGATTCAGGAGAAATATGCCCTTTGTTCAAGACTATCAAATTTCTCATATTCAATCAATATTTACAATTTAGACTGCTTTTCCTAACTCTATCGTCTCCTGTTGCATTTATGAACCTCTTGATGCTCATCGTACGAAAAAAATTGTACCTTTATATAGTACTGCATACAACACATAGTCTTTCTATGGGATTTTGCAATTTATGACCTTCAAACGGATAGTTTAAGGCATTGCTAGAAAAGGAGTATCAAAGGGACGTTTCAATACATAAAGGCCGGCGTGGATCCTCTGGGTCTTATAGCATTATGTTCTCTAATGGTGAATAAGAATATGCGAAACTGGATTTTGAAAACTTCCAATCTTCTAGAAGCCTACCAGGTTAAAACGTCTAACAAATAGTCTACATTACACTCTTGGATGGTACTATAATTCAAGGGTATTATCATTTATAATGATTAAAACATATTTTTACTAGTCTTTATCTGGTGTACTAGAATTGGTCACAAAACAGACCAACAAAAGAGTCGTGGACTTACCGAAATACTAGCCGTCCTCAATCCTCTCCTGTCAAGGAAACATATATGACTTTCTCCTTAGTATGAAGAAAAGCAAATCAAGGCCACTTTAATCTAAAACAGTTAAATATTGCAATTAACATGTCAGAAAAAGAAGAGGCGGTTTTCCGTATGTTATCAGATGAATATTTAGATGAAATAGAGAATATTGAATAGGATTACTAACTAATGTTTGTAGGTTCTGCCGAAATGTCTTTGGTTCAATTATATGTTCCGACAGAAGTTTCGAGGGCTATTGTTTATGAGATTGGTCAATTGAATATGATTCAGTTTAGGGATTTGAATTCTAAGGTCAATGAATTTCAAAGATCGTTCGTGAAGGAATTGAGAAGATTGGATGAGATTGAAAGACAATATAACTTTTTCAAGAAGGAGTTGGACCAAAGAAGTATTCCTGTCAAGACATATCCATACCTGAATGAAATGCAAAACATTGTTCCGCAGAGTGAGATTGATACTCATGTTGAGAATGGCAAATTGTTGGAGGACCGTGTTTCTCAGTTGATCGATTCCACGGAGTCATTATACTACAAACAAAAGGATTTGAAGCAATTGAAATACAGTATTCAAAGTGTTGGGAACTTTTTTGGGACGAATAGCGGCCCCCAACAAGAATCGGGCGATGATGCTTTGTTAGCTCAACTTGAAGCTGGTGGTATTTCTGATTTACGTGATCCATCGTTTATTTCTGGTGTAATCAACAGGGATAAAGTTTTCACTTTACAACAAATTTTATGGAGAGTTTTAAGAGGTAACTTGTACTACCATTCTGAAGAATTGGCGGAACCAATTTATGACGTTAAGACCAATACCTACGTTGATAAGAATTCATTTATTATTTTTTCACACGGGACTATTGTTTATGAACGTATTAAGAAGATTTGTGAATCCTTGGACGCTGACTTGTATAAAGTAGATTCGACCAATGAATTGAGAAGTGAGCAGTTAAGGGAAGTTGATTCAAAGTTGGCAGATATTTCGACTGTTTTATCCCAAACTGAAAATGCGTTAAACTCAGAATTAATCGCTATCTCAAAGGATTTGTCCAAGTGGTGGGAAATTGTAGCGAGAGAAAAGGCAGTATACAAAATAATGAACAAATGTAATTACGATGATTCTAGAAAAGCGTTGATTGCCGAAGGTTGGATTCCAAGTGACGAAGTGCAAACCTTAACTTCAACTATCAAGTCCTCCACGGCTTCTCAATCTATCCCAACAATCATTAATGTCCTAGAGACCTCGAGAACACCTCCTACATATCATAGAACGAACAAATTCACTGCCGCATTTCAAAATATTTGTGATGCTTATGGTATTGCAACCTACCGTGAAGTTAACCCAGGTTTACCAACCATTATTACTTTCCCATTTATGTTCGCTATTATGTTTGGTGACTTAGGTCATGGGTTTATTTTAACGTTAGCTGCTTTTGCATTAGTTTACAATGAAAAGAAACTAGGTGCAATGAAACGAGATGAAATTTTTGACATGGCATTTACAGGTCGTTACATTTTGTTATTAATGGGTATTTTTTCGATGTACACCGGTTTCTTGTATAATGATATCTTTTCTAAATCCATGACCCTCTTTAAAGCAGGTTGGGAATGGCCAGAAAATTTTGAAATAGGTGAATCTATCGAAGCAAAAAGGACTGGTACTTACATTATGGGTTTAGATCCGACTTGGCATGGATCTGAAAATGCTTTGTTGTTCACAAATTCCTATAAAATGAAATTATCTATTTTAATGGGTTATTTACATATGTCTTATTCATATTGTTTCTCATTAACTAACTACCTTCATTTTAAAAGTATGATTGATATAGTAGGAAATTTTGTTCCTGGTTTATTATTTATGCAAGGTATTTTTGGTTACTTGTCGTTATGTATCGTTTACAAATGGTCCATTGATTGGTTTGCAATTGAGAAGCAACCACCAGGGTTATTGAACATGTTAATTTCAATGTTTTTATCTCCAGGAACGGTTGAAGAGCCTTTATACAGCGGGCAATCTACTGTCCAAGTATTTCTTTTACTAATTGCTTTAATTTGTGTTCCATGGTTATTATTAGCTAAGCCATTATATTTTAAGAGAAAGTTCGCTCAAGAAGCTCATCAATATCAACAATTACCAAATGATGATAACGAAGATGAGCATAACACTGACAATAACCAAGAAGATGAAGAAGACCACGAAGAGCACACATTTGGTGACATAATGATTCATCAAGTGATTCATACTATCGAATTTTGCTTGAACTGTGTTTCTCACACTGCATCATATTTGAGATTGTGGGCATTATCTTTAGCACATGCCCAATTATCTACTGTCTTATGGTCTATGACCATTGGAGGTGCCTTTGGTAAGACTGGAATTGTTGGAGTAATCATGACAGTTGCTTTGTTTGCCATGTGGTTTGTATTAACTGTTGTTATCTTAGTTATTATGGAGGGTACTTCCGCCATGTTGCACTCCTTAAGATTGCATTGGGTTGAGTCTATGTCTAAGTTCTTCGAAGGTGAGGGTACTTTGTACGAACCTTTTGGTTTTAGAAACTTGTTAGAAGGTGTATTTTAAGCTATTAAAATTGAGATCTCTTGATTATATATATGAGGTCATTTATTATTACAGACATTATTTATAAAGCCTAAATTCACAATTGTTTATTCATTATTCATTATTTAATTCTTTATATATAAATCTTCTATATATTTATATTTTATATATGCAGGATTTAAATCATCTCTCATCGCTATATTTGAAAAAATATTGATTCTTCTAAACTAATGCTAGTCTTGTAAATTAGTTAGGAGAGATGTCATTACCGTTAGATGTTATCCTTGAAAGCTTGGAGTCATCTCCGAAATCAATAATCCCTATACTTGCAACTTTACATCGTGATAAGGCGTTGTTGAATGATATTTCTAAGACAGATTTGAAGCATTTAGTATCACGTTCCTTAAATTTATCAAAATCTCCTATAGTATATAATAAATGGTGTGGGATTAATTTGATCAGAATATTAGGCAATAATTACAATATTTTAGCTAATGAAGGGGTGAATTTTGTAAGTCAATTATTGAAAATATTAGAGAACTGTAATCAGTCCTCTGACCCAAAAATTTTAAGCTCAACCGTTGAATGTTTAAACAGTCTATGCGATCAAATAAGAGGAAAGCCAACTCTTACAAGAGAAGTTTTGACGCCTAGGTTACCAACAATTATCACATTGTATATGGAAAAGATTGCCTACCATCCATCTTTAATTATTGGGTCATTAAACTCATTAATCAGGAAGCATCCTACGACTTTCAGACCTTACGGTAATAAGTTACGTAACAGGCTTATCGAATTTTTAAGTTCTGAATCTTATAAAGCCTTTCCTCAAGACTTGAAGCAATTAATATGTGAAACCTTAGCGACGTTGCCGATCATCGAAAAGACTGAACCAGATGCAAAATGGCAAGGCGATATAGTAGATATCGTAAAGGAATTATCACAAGTTTTGCTTATTTATGATGAATTCTTGAATTTAAATGATGATTCTGATTTAATGGAATTATTTAAGAAAATACCTCAAACCAGAGAAAGTGAAGCTCAAGGACTGAATTTCAAGTTTGCTTCTTTAGAAATAGATATAAACAAGCCAGATACCATTTTCCAAATTTCAGATAGAGTCGAACTTTTATTGAGTATTATGAAGGCTTATTTAGTTTCTGAAACTCAATTTAGTGTAAGGGTTCCGATTGGATTGGTACTCATAATTAACGAAATCATTTGTTCTATCAGTACTAAATTTGTCCCTTTTAAAAAGGACATTCGTGACGAGAAAGTTAAGAAAATAATTAAGTCTACAACTTTAATAAACCAGCTTAATTCTCTTAATCTTTTGAGTGAATTACCTATCAAATACCAGGGGTCATTAATTCCACATTTGAATAACATATTAGCATTCTTGGAAATACTAATCCCTTTCTCTAATAAGAGAATTGATTACCAAGAAGTATTGTCAAATGAAATATTCATGTGCAAATTGCTTGACTGTACTGGAAATTTCTTGTCGCTTGTATCAAGTTTGAGCGATGCGTCACTTTTAATAAGATTTATCGATGTTGCACTTTGTTTGGTTGAAGAAAGAACACTTAATTCTTCACCAGTTTCTGATGGAAAGAAACAAAATCACCAGGTTAATGGAAATAGGAAGAAAAATAAAAAGAAGAACAAGGAGTCTGTACCATTATCGGATTTGTTATCCCACCAGCATTTATTCAATGAAACAATTCCATCTTCAACTCTCAAATCTACACGTAGGTTTGTGAATATCGTTATAACAAGGGTCAGCTTACCACCAACTCAACACTATAGAGTGTTCCGTTATTTAATTATCGAAGCTACAGTTGCTAAGTCTTACAACAAAGACCAAATTATTTCTCAAGAATTAAAACATTTGTTAATAAACTCTGTCTTATATCCGGGGTTCGAAAAGAATTCAATGCTTCCAATTGTTACTAGTCTATTAGGTGACGATCCGCTATTGAGTGTTTTTAATAATCCAAGATTTCCACCTTTGCCAACTTATATTAAGAAATCAGGTCTGGTGATTGAAGACGATGAAGAAGAGAGTGAAACAGAAGATGAGGAAATGGAGCAAAATGATAATGATGGCTCATTAAAAGTAGACGAGGAATTTGAATCATCAACAAAACGTCGTAAGATTGACACATCTGAATCTAGCGTCGGTGGAAATGAACAACCAGAACAAAACCTCCCAAAAATAGTACCTGAAGATAGTAAGACAAATGAAAAGATATTTACTAATGTGAATCCAGAACTGATAATTCAATTTGCTGAGACATCTGAAAAGGTTGAAGATGTTGTTCCTGAACCCGAAGCTACTAGAACAGAGGTCCTTACAGAAAGCACCTCCGAAGCAGTTCCAACTTTAGAAAATCAAATTGCGACATCAATTACAGTAGACAAAGATGAAAACGATGATTCAGATTTTGAAATGCCAGATATCGTAGTTGGTGATGATGATTCTGATGATGAGTAAATAGAATTGTATATCATAATGTATAAATATTAATAGTTCGCGCTGATTGATAAACAAAAATATAGATCCAAGACGGCTTTTTATACGTACTCAATAACATATAAATGCCATTGCATACAAGCAGGATTAAGTTACTTCTAACAGAGGACTTGTCACCTCATAAAATTTCGTTATTAATACTTGTTGTATTGTATTGCACAGATTTCATTCGAGAAAATAGATTGCAAGCTGTTCTAACTACCATAGTAAGATTTTTAGAGAACGATTTAGTATACAATGAAAAGAAAGAGTTGGTAGTACTACCAGAATTACGTGACTTGTGTTTCATTTTGAAACAATCCATTATTTCTGATTCTAATTCTGGATCCGTGGAGAGTAAATTAGCCGCCGAGGAGGATGCTAATGATATTCAAAAAAAGTTGTTGCAAGCCCTATGGAATATAAACTCTGTTGAAAGCTTGGATTCTCATATAAAAAGAGCTTATTGTATTCTTCTGGGATCAGCTGTTGTGACAGTTGATGAACCTACACCGGACCAAGATATTAAGAAACTTATATCGCCTAGATCATTGCTTGGTTCATTTATACAAAAAATCGTAACAACATTTAGACTATTGCATTTTGACGAAGAGCTTCTTTTATATGAAGCATTTGTTGATTACAGGGAGCCTTCCAGAGCATTATATGTGTCAAACGGAGGTAACATACAACATTATAATAATAGACCTATAGACCTTTTTGATTCCAAAAGAAAGCTATTGGAAAAACCAGCATTTGCATTTGAGAACGCCAAAATCAAAGAAGCAAACGGAAATAATGAAAACGATGAAATCCTTTTTAATACACTCAAAACTCAATTAAATGAAAGCTTAGGTGTAAGCTTGCCAACACCCTCACAATCATCTCAAAGTGTTAATTTGAAATTATTGCCAGTCCCGAAACATGATATACAAGTTCTATTGGATAAACAGATAAGTTTATTGGAGGTATATGGAACTGAAACTCCTAAGTTATTACGTGATGTGATGTCATTAATGACATCTCCTAATTCTAATACATGCCTGATTCAGAATACTACATTTAATAATTTACCATCATATTATTATGTTAACTATTTGGAATGCTTGCACGATCTCGATTATGAAGGCGCTTTTCAGTCATTGCATCAATATTTTGATTATATGGTTTCGAATAATTCGAAATATTTCTATCATTTTGCATTAATTTCTAGGGCATCTTTGCACCAGTTTTTTGGTGAAGACGAAAAAGCCTTAGATGCAATTCAGGAGGCTATTTCTGTTGCAAGAGAAAATAAAGATAATTCAACATTAACATATATTTTATCATGGTTATTCAACTTTATGAAGAATAAACCTGAGTTATGGAACACTCAAACATTTTATCATAACAACAATGAACAGCACTTGTTGGACTTTCTAGTAAACAAAACTCAGTCAGTTTCCCTTCTGCTATATGCAATGAGTTACCATTTTGAAACATTACATGTAATGAATAATGGCGGTCCTCTAAACAAATACCTTGAAAGCTTGCTTAAGGCTACTTATATTTCTATTAATGACGAATTACCTACGTTTATAAAATCTGTTGAAATGATTGCAACTGTTTGGAGTAGAATTGGGAATCCGCATCTATGCAGTGTTTACACAGATATTGGTCTCGAATGCACCAAAGATACGGGAAACTTAAGTGACGAATTATCAATTGAAATAAGAAAATCTTATTTAGAATATTATAGTGGGGACACAGAAATAGCCTATTCGAAGTTAGAAGCTTTGAAACATAAAACGGTGAGAGATCAATCGCTTTACAAAATGTTGCAATTGCGAACATTGATAATGCTAGTAAAGATAGCATTAAAAAAAGGCCGTTTTAAATTTGCGCAGAAGATCATGGAAACGCTATCCAACAATGAAATTCAAGAAATCGAATTAAAAGCAGAGATGGTTTATCTACATGCTGAAGTTGAAACTGCGCTAGGTAACTTTTCGAAAGCTTTAAACTACATATCAAGTAATTTATCACGGATCGAGTCGCAACATTCTAAGACTCAGACTAATTTGCATACTATAATAAGACTTAATTTACTAAAATGCTATATATTCAATAAGTCAGGAGCACATTCAAGAGCCATTTCTCTCATCATTCAACAAATACAGCATGCGAAACAAACAGGATTCAAAACCTTAGTTGTTGAAGGGCTAATAATATTAATTTCCATTTTAAATAATATGGAATGTTACGAAGATTCTTATCAAATTTTAAGTGCAATAATGCCTGAAATTCTTATGGTTGAGAACAAGGAGTATACATCTACAGCATACTTTGAATTTGCTAAAACGTGCTTTAGGCTAAGCTTCCAAGATCAATTAACTGCACTGAAGTTAAATGTAAACGAAAAACAATTACTTAATAGATTTTTGAAATTTTTAAACACAAGTATTAGCGGGTTCCGCCAATCTTTGAATTTAGAGATGTTGAAGGAATGCTTCAAATTGGAAAAAGATATGGCAGATATGAAGCAATTAGACGAGCTCCAAGAGCATTCGGCAAAATCATTAGAGAAATTACGCAAAAGAGCATTAGAAGAAGCTGATTATGGATTTGTTTTAAATAATAATAAAATAGAAAATTAAGTACTTATATATAGGTTTAATATTTATTACTTATGACTGATTAATTAAATGAAACTTCGACAAAATAGACTTTAGATCGACTTCGCTCAACCAGGAATTTAACCTTGTGATAAGATTAGAGGTAGATATACACACAACAACAAAATTTATAAATATGTAGAGAGCGAGTTGAAAAATCAAGTGATAATTAGGATGTTATCATTTTATAAGGCAATGACGTTGAATTATGACTAATGGTTTCACAGGAAATTTGCTCATCATAGGCGGTTGATCATTTAATTCTTTTTTGAAGACTTGTCCTTGGCATCCATAGTAGCTAAAATCAATGCAGCAGCTCTCAATTGGATAACATTTGCAAATTGTTTGAAGAACCAAATTGGGGCACTTAAGAAAACTAGAACCGTGCCTAACCAAAAGAAATCAAAGTAATGTAAGTAAATAGCAACATAAAATAATTCATTAACAAGACAAACAACAAACAAAACTGTTCTATTTGTATAATATAATGACAATATCTTCGATTGGGATTCATCAACGTTCTTATGGGATGCAGAACCACTTGACATCATAGCATACATGTGGATATAATGAGAAGCCAAATCCAAAGATACTAACAATTGCCAAAGTAAACAAAAATCAGGATAAATGACACATAAGAAACAAGTCAATGATGTTGTGGCACATCTGTCAGTAACCATATCCAATACTGCTCCATACCTTGTACCTTGGTTATATTTTCTAGCTGCGTAGCCATCGAATGCATCTAAGAATCCTGAAATTCCATATAAAATTAAAGTACTTATAGGACGATTTTTCATACAAGCAAAAGACAATATTGCTGTCAATACACGAAGATAACCAATCAAGTTAGGTATGTAAAGCATAACATCTTTAACTGTTACGTTGCCTTTCGATGGCTTTATTATTGCTGAGGTTTGCGGTGTTACCGACATGATTTTTTATTAGTCTCTAGTAGTATTCACGAATGTTTCCTAAGAAATACTGATAGTAGTATAATAATAGTCTTATTTACAATTAATTTGAATACCTGAATTTATAGCTAAAGTACTATCTGAAATTGAAAAAAAAAACAGTTCATGGAACTTTAACTGAATTTTCGGCGAGCAGTTCTGATATAAAAAAACTGGATCGGATATTTCTTTTAGAAGCTCTTCTTTATGGGGAAAGTACAAGTTAGTGCTTAACAGCTATATATTCAAGGGTAGGCGGTACTACTATCGTATGGTATATAATGTTTATAATCTAATTCTTCTCACCTTTTTCTTGATCATCTTGCTGTAGGCATTCGGATAGCGTCGGATATGAACTCCAGTTGACCCGTTGATCAGTTGACCAGTTGATCAGTTGATTTCGATATAGAGAATTCTAACACATGTATTGATAAAAGATGATTTCACAAATAATGTGGTTTAAAAACATATATTGAAGTTTCCTGTGGTTAGTTTTTGGAACCAAACAATTGCTAGTTTTCATATCCCGTAATTAATTATTTGTACGGTTATCTACAGTTGAAAAATACCATTGATAAAGTACCATTGATATCTAAAAAGCATTAGGCATGATCAGGAACGCAAAAAAGACATCTTAATCAGTTCTTATGGAAATATATGCCATTGCATTGAGGATAGAGAGTTCTTACGGAAAACAGAAAAGCCGACAAATCCGTTTGAGATACCTTCAATATTCCTGACACCACACGATAAGCCTATCTACAGTATAAATAAAACTATTATTACAAATTAATAGGATGTACCTCGTTTAACACGTAACAACATTACCACAATAGAGGGTATTGAACTAGAACAGGTTCTATTCTAGTAAATAGCTATCTATAATCATTGATAATCATTGATAAGCATCGCTTCGAACCCAGACTTGTTCCGTAAATATTACTAAGCACCATTTAGAGCAATCGAGGTCTACATTACTAAATAATATATAAGGAAGTATATTGACCGAAATAGTTCTCCATATACATCAATTGATTCATATCATAAAGATGTCTTGTGGAACAGTATTAGTAACAGGTGGTACAGGATTTGTAGGAACCTACTGTGTTATTCAGCTGCTTGAACAAGGTTATGATGTTCACACTTCCGTACGAGACTTAAAGAAAGAAAATAGGTTACGTGAAATAATCAAGGCCAATAGTAAGCTTGATGATAAGACGGTTAAGGAAAAATTGAAAGTGTTTGAAGCTGATGTTACCGAAGATGACGGATGGGCGGAGGCATTCCAGGGAGTTGATCATGTTCTTCATGTTGCATCGCCATTTCCATTAACTGAGCCTGAAGATCCCAATGACTTAATAGTCCCGGCTAGAGAAGGTACATTGCGTGTATTGAGATTTGCTACTTCGTCTCCGTCTGTTAACCGTGTTGTGCTTACATCGTCTTTCGCAGCCGTAGGCTATGGGCATGCTGAACGTTCCAAACCATTTGATGAGAACGATTTTACGAATATCGACGGAACTAGTGTAACTTACGTCAAATCTAAAACGATTGCTGAAATCGAAGCGTGGAAATTTGTTAAGAGCGTTGCGAATACTCATGCCCAAAGCCCAATTTCACTAACTGTTTTGAATCCAGCGTACATCTTTGGACCTTCTTTGAAGAAGAGCCTTGATAATTCGTCATCTTTGAAAATAATAAATAATTTGCTCGATGGTACGCTTGCTGACGGGTGTAAAAATATGTACTTGAGTGCCGTTGATGTAAGAGACGTAGCAAAACTTCACGTTCAAGCTTTGCAGACCCCAGAATCAGAAGGAAAACGATTTATCTTGACGACAGGTGAAAACATTTCATTGCTAGATGTGGCAAATATTTTAATTGAAAATTTGCCATCTGAATATACGAAAAATGTGCCAACTAAAGAAATTGAAGGGACGAAAGATATTCGGAAACCATCTACTAACGAGAAAGCTAGAAGGGTTTTCAATTGGAAACCAATTCCCTTGAAGGAAGCAATATTGGAGTCTGCAAAGGGGTTGCTAGATATCTAGGAGTATGATGTATCAAGCCGTAGATTGTAGTGCGGTATTCACTTTCAGCGATTTCTACAGAGTTCTTCCAAAATCTTTGTTATAAAAATGTTAGTGCAGTAGAAGGATTTACATTCTATCAAACAGAAAATGGCCGAATAATGTTTGCGAGAACGATTTTAGTAACAAAATTAGGAAAACTGATTTTCTGAAGTAGATACTCTGTGATATAGTTATTGGAGAAACCATATATATCTTTGTATGTTATGAATTAATTTATTTTTGTTTGGCTGCGTGTATTGTAGTACTTGTAAGCGAATATTTGATGCGCTTAAGAAAAGTATATAATTTTTCACAGTTATTGTTTACAAATAAAGCTTCGAGTTTGCCTTTATTTTTAGTCAATTCTTTCGACTATAATGGTTTCCATATCCACGCTCCTACATGGGGGATTTTTATTGGTTGGTCAAAGTGCATATCAAGATGTTGCAAGCCCTCAACAGGCATCAGTCGAACAGTATAATATTGTCCGGTTTTTAGGTGGGGCAGGACCATATATTCAAAACCCAGGCCATGGTATTTCAACAGATGTACCAGATCAATGCACAGTCGAACAAGTGCAATTAATTCTGAGACATGGTGAAAGGTTTCCCAGTTCTAGTGCAGGGAAGAAATATGAAGACATCATGCAAAAGTTTGAAGACTACAATGGTACATTCAGTGGGCAGTTATCATTCTTGAATGACTATACTTATTTTGTGTCGAATAAGGACTTATATGAACTCGAAGTAAGCCCTTCGAATTCACGTAGCCCGTATGCTGGAACCACAAATGCCTTGAAGCATGGTGCGGCTTTCAGAGCAAGATACGACTCTTTATACAACCCCTCTAATGCTATTCCTGTTTTCACCACGAGTAATACTAGAGTATACGAAACATCGCAGAGTTTTATTCGAGGCTTTTTGGGACAAGAGTATGATGAAAGTAAAGTTGATACTGTAATATTATCTGAAAGTAGTGAAATGGGTGCAAATAGTTTGACTCCTGCGAGTGCATGCAGTGCGTGGGATTCAGAAGAAAGTGAAAATATTTTGAGCCACTATTCTAATGATTATCTTGACAGTGCATTAAAGAGACTTTTAAAGCCAAACCCGGGGTTGAATTTGACTACAGATGACGTTTATAACATGTTTGGTTGGTGTGCCTATGAACTCAACGTGAAAGGTGAATCACCTTTCTGTGAATTATTTACAAACGAAGAATTCATTAAATATGAATATTCAGTTGATCTTTCGGATTACTATTCAGACGGTCCAGGCAATTCCGTCATAAAACCAATTGGATCAGTACTCCTAAATGCGTCTTTACAACTATTGAAGGACGAAGACCTGTCTAATAAAATATATGTGTCGTTTACACATGATACTGACATAACCAATTACATTTGTGGGGGGTTGGGTTTATTTGAACCAGAGAATCCCTTGCCTGCAGACCATATACCATTTTTTAATCCATATGTTCGTTCACACATTGTTCCACAGGGGGCAAGGGTTTATACAGAAAAGCTTAAATGTTCAAATGGAAGTTATGTTAGGTATATTGTTAATGATTCAGTTATTCCCATCAATAATTGTACTTCTGGCCCCGGATTCTCTTGCGGCATGGATCAATTTGAAGACATAGTGAAAACTAGATTGGAAGGAGTTGACTACGCCAAACTGTGTAAAATCGGTAATGCTACCAGTGATTTGACATTTTTTTGGGATTACACTAAAGTTAAATATAATGCACCACTTAAGAAGGCGTCTTATTAGTTTATAATGGAACTGAATTTAATAGATATTAGATTTTATAAATAAAAATACTACATCACCACTCCAAGTCACTGAATACGTGTAAATACTTTTCGTCTAATTGCCCTTTTTCTTTTGTTACCCTGATTTTATTATAATAAACCAGACAGGTATGATTAACACATTCATTCATGCAGCTTCTAATAGATCTAGACCCCAAACCCTCATAATTCATATTGACACACATTTCACATGTTTTATCTGCGGATAATACTTTAAATTCTCCCAATTTAGAGGACATAGAAAGGTTTGCGATTAATTCTAATTCGTTGCTTAGACATTGACAGCAAATGAATTTAGACTTGGAATGCTCTTCTAATTTTGAGCCACAACATGCACAAGAGTTTGATTTTATAAACTTTGCAAATTGGAAAATATTTGTCTTCGTTTCAAATAGTTCGTTGCTGAATTTGGGCAACTCTTTATACCAACCTTTGATATCTACCCCAATCAAGTTAAAAATACGTTCTAAAGGGGGGATCAAAACTCTTGTAATATAGTATTCATTATCCAAGCTTAGAGGTTTCAGAGTGTTGTATGATTTAATGAAATCCTCAGGTGATATGCACCTATCCCTTATTCGAAGTTTGGATGAATCTTGGAAAATGAGATATGGAACCCTTTCGCGATATTGCGGTTCATTTCTTGGGTCCTTATTCACATTTCTATTTGCAATAATAGCACCCGGCGGTAAATGTGCCTCATTTTTGTAAGTCCCAAAACGTACCCCCTTAGCAAAGCAGAAATCCTTTATAGAAACTTTATTAATTAAAATCTTGTAAAATTGTTCCATTGTATACTTCTTAATTAGCGACAAATTTTTAGTTTCAAATAATAGTCTAATTGTCTTCTCAACCATTTTCTGCTGAGCTGGTATACCATCTCTTCTAATCGTTTCTATTCCTTTCGCATCAAATTTCGGTTCCTGCTGATCTTCATATTCATAACTATAACCAACGTACCGTTTCTTGGCAAGCAAAATACAAGGGTGATATACCTTCTCAAATTTTAGCTTTATAGGATCAGGGAATCTATCTGTTATAAAACTTGCAAGCTCTTTGCCGATTTTGAATGCATCTTTTTTAGTCTTACCAGGCAAATAAACAAACAAAGAATCTGTATCGCCATATACAACTTTCGCCCCATAGTGTGTCAGTTCAATTAAGCTTGCGGACTGAGTTAAAATTTCTCTACCAGTTGAGACAATAGCATCCGCGATATCAGAATTTGGCATTCTACCACTAAAAGTCGCTGAAGTGTATCCGTATGTGACGTTTGCAATTAATTTCAAGGCTAATTGACGTGAATTATATAATTTAATTAGCTCCGGATCATCTTTAAACAACTTCATTACATATTTAACATTGATTCTTGCATTCAAAATTTCCTCAAGCATCTTGGCTAACATAGACTTTCGAATAGACGATTTAACAAAAACATAACCGTTAGGTGAAATGTTTAGACCATCGATTTTGGCAAATAAATCAACTAAGCCAGGTGGTAATTTAAGGTTTTTTAAATAACCAATAACGTTCTTTTTTGGACTGAACCCATGCAACTTACCTAAAATTGTGGAATAACAATAGTTATAAGCAATCATAATTGATGGATATAAGGATTGAAAGTCTAAGACTACCAAAGGAGACTTGTAAAAATTCGAATCTGGCTCCATAACCAATGGAATACATTCTAACAGCCTCATTTCATGAACTTGTTGTTTTGAAACTGAATTTAGCAATATATTCTCTGCCTTAGTTATCCTACATAAAATAGATTCAACTTTAAACTGGGATCCTCTATAGAAATTAGAGTTGAAATCAATTCCAATTAGTCTAGATTGCTCAACATTTTTTGTAATCAACTCTTGAATATCAATAATTTTCATCATTAATTGAACCCTTTTCATATAGTACTTGAAAACAGACAACAATTCCAGAAAATTGTTTCCAGAATACCATTGACTTAACTGAAAATTCAGGTATTTTGGTAGCGTTTGATGAAGCAAATGATATGAGATATTCTCCAAAGAATAATTTGTAAGACTTAATTCAGATTTCAACAACCTCCATAAATTCAATATATGACGCCCATTAATTTTGAACGCAGATGTATGAGTATATCCCCATCTATCGCCGAATTTGCCGTTGCTTTTGAACTTACAACGGCTCAATTCAAACAATAAATTTATGTCATAACTATTTCGAAACCGTTCAATAACATAGCCCCAAGATGATGCGTTTATCTCATACCCAGATAGAATGTCCGGATCAAAGCATTCAACAAGCCAAATTAGTTTATCAATCATTGATTTTTCATCAAAAAATATCGTGACTATAGGCTTTTCGACAAGGTAGCTTGAAACCTTCCTTAATTGCTTATGAAATTCATCTGTCAGAGATCCTGGTTCAAGATAAACCAAAATGCCAACTTTGTCATTATTCTTGAGGAACATTTGGTTCGAGTCGCTGAAAGTATAAAAAATCATCGTAATAGGGTCCACATTCGGGTTAGGTAATAGATCATTAAAAGTATTAACATGGATTTCTATATGGAAATTAGTTAGCGAGTTGAAAGAGCTGGGTTTACGTGATACTTTTTCCGATCTATATGAAAACTTAAAGTCATTGGTTTGGGTAATCGGAGGTTCAATTTGAGATCGGAATTTAGACCTCTTGTATTTCATCTTAGCTTCCTCTACAGTAACCCATTTCTCAATTTCTGCTCTCAGAGGTGGTTCAATAAGATACTTCCAAGAACAGATGCTCCTTGCACATACTTTATTTTTTGAAGAACTTGAATCCCTTAGACTTTTTTTAATCATCAACGACATAGGTAATAAATTAGAACCTGCAGTCACTTTAACGGCTTCAATCGTGTTGTAATTTATAAGAGGAATACTAATTTTCTTATTAGCGAATATCATTGGCTTAGACTGAACGTCTGATTCCTTGTCATAGTGTGGGTCAGCGTAAATAACTTTCAACATATGTTGCTCATCAAAACTTTTCATTATATGATTGGGATCTAACAAATGAGGCTTTATAATTTCATAAAGGTGTCTATTCATAGGGACATCTACTAGGTCAGGAAGATTATCACTTTCTTCCGACTCTGCAAATCTGCTGAAGTAATTACGTGGTGAACTAGGAACTTGCAAAGCCGATTGCCCTTCCTCTGTTGCTTGAGAAGCAGACGTTCTCCTCCTCTTCCTCTGGCTTACTTCAAACATTATATCATGGTCTGATCGATTAGGATGGCTTTGAACACCACCATGTTCTGCAAGATCAATATCACTTTCCTCAGTTCCATCATTTGGGTTAATTTGTTCAGAATCTGTGAAATCATCACTATCAAAATCTATACCCAACGAAGATTTGGATTTGGCTTCGATAATATCACTATGAATGACATCATTTTCTTCCTGTTTAGAAATATCTTTGGACATAATCAGATCTTCAAACAACGACAGATAAACAGTCCACTTCATTAGATCGTCGTTGAAATTCAACAATGATATACCACCTGAAGAATTAGTGACCTTCTCTATATCAATTAAATCAAATGCTGTTGAAAATTTAGAAAATTTATCAGATTCAATAAATCGCTTGAAATATTCATCTAATTTTTCTGTAGGAGCAGGCTTTGTTAGAGAAATTACATAGCTCATCAAATCTTCTAAATCAGATTGATTTTCCCAAGACGTCCCACCCAAGCCTAAGTTATTCTGTGAAAACTGTGACTCAGTCATCTTTGAGCCCCTTGATTCACATTGATATTTCAAATCCTTATAGATATGATTTAGCGACGATAAATGTATCTCACTGTTAGGTATTCCTGAATTGAAACGACGATTCTCAACGAAGTCATTGTGTAAATGCCGTTGTTTAATATAACTTCTATTATGTATGTTCTCGGTTGTGATATCAAATTCTAACAAGGATCTGCCAATTCGAGCAAAATTAAAACTATCAAGAATATTGTTAGGTTTGATGAATGGTCGCAAATACGACTTAAGATGCGCCGTATCTATGTTGGTATTGTCATTTAGAATAGGGTATCTTAAATAAGTATTGTTTATTTCCAACCAACCACACCCAAACAAATTAAAATCAGTTAAAAACTGAAGTAAATAAGGAATGTGCGCTTCGTATACGTTCACCGCATACGACTTCTTCGTCCCTCTGTCAAAACTAGAGCTGAAGTCGCAGATATTGATAAGCTTGTCTTGAAAAAGGTTAGTTAGCCTTGTTTTGTACAAAGGAGAAAGCAACGAGATTTTGTAAAATAGCTTGTAGCCAATTTGATACCCGTATATTGGTGAAGCTTTACATATTGCCACCTTAGCAATAAATTTTCTTTTACCCAGGCCCGAATCGGTATTCAAGTTTATTACCTCTTCTTCCTCGTCACCTTTCTTTCGCAGAAAGGACTGCTGCAAGCTCTTTTCAAGATACTCTTCCAATTGACCTATATAATCTTTTGATCTCAACAATGCCTCATCCTCAAAACAATCAACATACAAATACGGGTAGTAATTGTGAACATGCACTAGAACATTATACGAGAGGGCTTTTTCCGCATGTTTAGCATCGCCATGTTTCGTATGACTATCATCGGCGTTTTCTCTATCGCCATCGCCATCATCTATGCCCACAACCAACGACCCAAAAATCCTTATGATAGGAACCTGAACAACATCATTATACAATTGATCTAGCTTCAGTGAATGTGTCTGATATGTATCGTAATCGTTTATCTGAACATGTAATCTAGCATCGCTCATGTAGGGTCCGACAGCGCTTAATAGACCGTTAAAACAACTTACAAAAGCTACTGGTGATCTATTTCACTTAGTGCGGGTGCTTTACTCCTATTACCAGAGGTTATTATACGAGCCGAGCTGTCTCTTCTACCAGGAATCAGGATACCCAAAAATTGTGCCCAAGATCCTTATAGTAAAGGTGCATCAAAAAATAGAAAACGTCGTACTCTTATTTGAACATTTGATTACTGCAGCGCAACAGCTAATGCACACTACATGCTATTGCTACATCATCTTACAGCGACTTAACCTAGTTGATGCCTTATTTTAATGTGCCACACTTTACGTCGCTTCGACACTTCGGTTTCGACCTGCGGGCAAACTATATCGACTACAGCCCTCTTCTCGGTATCACTACATCCTAAGTTATCCGAGTTTTTATCTGGCATATTTGCATTGAGATATCCTCCTTCTGCTAGTTCATCCGAAATTTACAATAAGGCATGCATATGTAGTACGAGCTTGTTGAATTATCCGATTTATCCACAACTAATGATTTTTAATTAACCCATGTCGTAACCAAATATCTTTCTAGGTTTCGGTTCCACCGTATATGATAATTATTGTTCTTTGTCGATTAAGTATTTGGACCCATGGTGCAATAGAAAACCTATCAGGCGGGTATCTGCAGTCAATGCCTTTATTACTCCCACATTCCCCAAAACTCAACTTATTTTACTGACTTGTCCAGCGTGAAACGCCTCAGATATCCCTCCCTTCACTCTATTGCTTACATGCACCTTAACAATAAGATGTTCGCAGCCATTTTCAGCATTTTGCGCGACTGATCCCGTAATCGTACGACGAGACACCCTAGTGCTTTTTAAAATGGCCCTATATGGGTTATGCGACATTCCTCTTGGTCGGGCTTTTTTCACTCCATGTCCCCCAATGTCGCGCTCCCACGTTATCCAGTCTTAATAAGCGTCTTATTGCTTAACAAGCAAGTGATTGTTCCTAGAGGCGTCTTGTGACGGGCATATCACATATCCTGACGGACCGCAAATGGGCCATACCACTTCAAAGGTTATTTAGACTACCAACCGTAGTATATCGTTATCTTAAGGTAACCTCTGTTGAAACCCGTAGATTTTCCTTCGTAATCGGAACGAAATGGCCCCTAAAATACTATATGCGATGTGTCGTAATGGCATCTTGCGGCATTACTTTCGACGTAGAAGGTTACCTAGCGCCGACTCCAGTAGTTCGCAGTAGGGCGATTGGCAACGCCTCAAACATACATAGATTTATGGTTCTAAACTCCACAAACGCCTCCATTTATTACAGGCACTAGGTTTACTACCGATTGGTCTATTTACAATAGGATGTTATTCCCATTGAATTCGAAGTGTGGATAGAAACGCAGGGGTCGCTGTTACTTAGCCTGTATTGAAGCTCCCATGCGCTTTTTCGGATTGTATGGGACAGTAACAATAGCATGGGCCCATATTGCAATTGCCACGGGAACAAGTTGCTTCGAACGTTCTTTGGTGTACGATTACATATGTCTCTATATACAGCTGTATGTGTATTCTCCACCAAGTATCTATAATTTGTTTTCATTTGAATTTATAGATTCAGTTCGTAATTAAAAATAAATTCTCCAACACTCAAAGAAAATAATTTTCTGAAACAGACTCTTTTAAAATACATAATATTATTAATAACTTAATAGCTTGTTAACGTGGGAATAGGATTATAGATATTTCAAGAAGAATTATCATAACGTAAAGAATAGTTGAATACAGGGAAACCAACTTAAGCGTTGACACCATTTTAGTGTAACTAGAAAACGAACAGAAAATTTCGACGATACAACAGACTGTCGGGATTAACATACAAGAATACTTAACGTTTTTAACAAAATACTTGTTAAAGAATAGCAGAAGGTGTCTAGTAGGTATTGGTTATTTGGAGAAACACAAATAAGCAAAGGGATTTACATTATAGAGACTTAGACGTCGAGGTGCTATTGTATTCGACCAATATTCAGTATCAGCCAATTTTGAGTGATTCTGATACCATCACATCGGTTACAGGTGAGACAACGTACAGAATAGAGACACATCAATGAGTGATGCAAAAGATACAGCGGACAACTTAAGTCCCGGGTTTGAGAACCTAAACCTTCGAACGCCTAAGGCGGCCAATCATGAGAATACGCAGTCACCACAGAGAGTATCACATTCACAGATAAATGGTGATATTCAGGCCAGGATATTGGCATTTCAACAGAAGAGAACAAAACCGGTGAATGGTGGACATGGTGGGTTAAATTCTATGCCACCTTCTACCAACCACTTGAATGAGGCACCAGACAAGCCATTACCACCATTACCACCACTACCTTCATTACCTAAATTGCCTAATATGCTGGCACAACAAAGGTCTTATTCTCTGGGAGATGCTAACGATTTAGGTGTAATTCCTTCGCCAATGGAAGCGGAAAATAACCACTCAATCAACCACTCTATGAATCAGGCTATGAGCAGAGGTATGAACCAATCTATAAGCCAAGGTATGTCCAGAACTTCGAGTTTAAAGAAGCAAGATTCCCAGCAGCCACCATTTGAATTACTGAAGAAGCCATCTTTATCCCAAAGAAGAGGTATGAAGCTTAATTTAAGTGAAATGAGTAGCCCAACTAGTGCTAGTTCTCCAGATGATACGAGTCCCATAGGTGACGATAGAAAGAACCCGGTGTTTCCAAACGCACCAAAGGGAAGTGATATGGAGTCTGGAGCTTTGAACACGACTGGTGATTTATCAAGAATGTTATCGGACAGAAAAAAGAAACCCAACTTTAAGTTGAATTTGTCTAATACAGGCGCTCCTGGAGTAAGCGGTATGCAAAATTCACAACCAAATTCAAATTCAACTTCGACAACCTCATCATTAAATTCTTCTGGATCCTCAACTACCATGGCCACCAACAATGAAACAAATCAATCTAAGAAGCCTCAATTGCAGGGTTTATTTGCAAATTATTCGAAATATGTAGATATAAAATCTGGTTCGTTAAATTTTGCTGGTAAGGCCTCTTTGCATTCAAAGGGGATTGATTTCCTGTCAGGATTGCTGTTCCGTATCTCGTTAGAGGAATTGGAGTTCTTAGAAGAATTAGGTCATGGTAATTATGGTGTTGTTCTGAAGGTTTTACATAAGCCTACAGGCGTACTTATGGCAATGAAAGAAGTGAGATTAGAATTGGATGAAACAAAATTCACACAGATCTTAATGGAATTAGAAATTCTACATAAGTGTGACTCACCATATATTGTCGATTTCTATGGTGCTTTCTTTGTTGAAGGTGCTGTTTATATGTGTATGGAGTATATGGATGGAGGCTCTTTGGATAAGATATACGGTAAAGATGACGGTGTCAAAGATGAAGCATGTCTTGCATACATAACCGAATGCGTTATACGTGGATTGAAGGAGTTGAAAGATGAGCATAATATTATCCATAGAGATGTGAAACCGACGAACATTTTGGTCAATACACTAGGTAAAGTAAAGTTGTGTGATTTTGGAGTTAGTGGTAATCTAGTAGCGTCATTAGCGAAGACAAATATTGGCTGTCAGTCATATATGGCTCCCGAAAGAATTAAGTCATTAAGCCCAACTGACAATACCTATTCTGTTCAATCTGATATTTGGTCTCTAGGATTAAGTATTTTGGAGATTGCAGCGGGCCATTATCCTTATCCGGCTGAAACTTATGGTAATATATTTTCCCAATTAAGTGCTATTGTTGACGGGGACCCTCCTAAATTGGACCCCAAAGTGTTCTCCAAAGATGCTCAATTATTTATCAAGAGCTGTTTAAATAAAAATCCGGATTTGAGGCCTTCATATGCAACTTTGTTAAAGCACCCATGGTTGGCGAAATATAGGAAGATTGATCCTCATATGGATAAATTTGTAACAAAGAAGATTCAGGAGCTCGAAGAAGAAAAGAACAAGAAGAATTTAAGCAGGACAAATAGCACAAATTCGTCAGCTACTACCGCCAAGCCTCCAAAGGAGAATGTTCGCTCTTTATTAAAAGGAAAAGTTCAAGCTCCTGCTTTGCATAGAGGCGGGTTAATGAATTCAAACAGAAACAGCTCCAATCGATAATCATAATTTAATGACGTTCAATTGAATTTGTGATTACAACAAATTTGTATTATATTTTCATTTTGCTCATGTATTAACTATTTGTAAGAACAACGAATAAGCTAGTATTTTTACTGAATTACATGTGCTATCCTCAGTCGGAGACATAGGTTTATTTTCCGATATAAAGATTATTATATCATTCACGAACATGATTTCATTTCATTTAGATTCATAGTTATGTATTGTTATAATTCTGTATTAATTGTGTTACGTATATGTATAAATTATATTATATTCCATATCTAATTAGAGAAGCTAGAACTTCATCTCTTAGTTTTTTTAGCATTGGTATGGTTTTTGTTCTATTTATCTATAGACTATACAAATATGTCGCGCGACATTTTGGTTTAATGAAATCGAGTTAACCCTTGATCAATAAAGGACATAGTTACAACTGGAAGGTGTATTCACAGACAATCAGAATGTTACAAATAGAACAGAATAACTTATTGATTCAAAATACTTTGACGGATAAGATTTTTCCAAGTCCTGATGCTCCTTTGAAATCATTAGATAGAATTGTCTCAGATTTTGATTTTACTACATACCATATTTCGACATTACCGGATAATAAAGAATTGATTCTTATTTCTGTATATTTGAAATGTTGGAGTGATTTGGTTAATTATGGGGTTGAAGCATACTTGGGAAGCAAGTATTCCAAATATGAGGGACCTTTAACTATTTTACCCAGCAAAGATATCGAGTCTAATTATAATTATTCCATGGTTTTGGATTTGGGACAATTGAGTAGCAAGGATGATGAATTTAAGAATCAATTGATTGAGGATTTATCATTTTTGAAAAGGCATTGCATGGCAGCTCCATTCGAAAAAGCTTTCAGTAGATACGACGAGTTGAGTGAAACGTATGCCAGCAGTAACACGTATGCTGAGGAGATTCAAAGCGAATTAAAAAACGAAGAGGTTTTAACTATTAATTATCGTGGTTCAGATGAGAGCATTTACATCAAGCCATCATTCGACAGAGTTACCGTGATTTTCTCTACTATTTTCAAGGACGAAACCGATAAAATCTTTGGTAAAGTTTTCCTTCAGGAATTCGTTGATGCAAGAAAAAGATCGGTTCAAAATGCTCCACAAGTATTATATTCTCATAAAGTGCCACCATTGGATATTCAACGTGTGGTTAAGAATTATGATGACGACAACAAAGGCTATGTTACATTTGTTTTATTCCCTAGACATTTAACTAAGGGCGACAGAAGGGATAATTGTATTTCCCATATTCAATTTTTCAGAAACTACTTCCATTATCATATCAAATGTTCTAAAGCTTACATGCACTCGAGAATGAGATTTAGAGTTAAAGAATTCTTGAAGGTCTTAAACAGAGCCAAACCAGAGAACATCGATGATGACGGTAAGGCTGTTGACAACAGAAAGACAGCCAGTGGTAGAAGATTTGACTCAACCAGGGTATGAGCTATGAAGATCACACACTAGACTTTTATGTAACGATTTGTTCACACTTGTTTTGTGCAACAGAAACCAATAAATTTACCGAATTTAGTTTATTAAATATTTACAGACTTATCAAAATATATACTTTGTACAGCACCTTTATCACCTAATTATCCTTAGGCTTCTTAACACCGTATTTTGATCTCGACGTAGTTCTGTTAGCCACTCCTGCTAAATCAAATGCTCCTCTCACCAAACGATACTTTACACCTGGCAAATCTTGCACTCTTCCTCCTCTCACTAACACAACATGATGCTCTTGTAAATTATGTCCTTCTCCTGGAATTAAACATGAAACAACGTTACCGTTCGATAATCTTACACGACAACACTTTCTTTGTGCTGAGTTTGGCTTTTTCGGCTTGACAATCATAACACGTAAAACAACCCCTTTTTTGAATGGGTTGGTATCCAAATGCGGTGCCTTGGAAACATATGGTTTGACAGGTTTTCCGTGTCTACCACTCTTTATTTGGTTCAAAGTAGCATATCTTTTTTGTTGGTTCAAAAGATTGAACTGGTTATTTATAGGAATATTACTTCTGATAGATGACAAATAAGACGTAACAGGGGCTACTCTGCTGAAGGTGGATGCAGACTGGATTGAAGTCTTACAAATGTTGGCTAATGATCTAATCATCCCGTTTCTTGGGTCTTTTCTTGTTCCTTAATATCGTTAGTACTCTGATTATGTCCCGGCATTGAAAAATTAATCGCAGAATTATAAGGTCGTGTACTTTTGTTAGTGATGTTCAAAAATTCATCAACCACTTAAAACAAACAGATTAATTTACTAGACAGACATATTAACCACATAAACTACCCTAGAGACATTATGTTTAGATCTACTTTCCTCAGAAGTCTTAGAACTCCATTGGTTAGACAAACCATTGCACCACAAGCAATTTCTATAACAAAACCATCATTTGTTCGTTTCTACGCCGGATTCCCAGCTTTAACTAAAGATCTTGCCAAAGAGAGAATCGTTGAATTATTAGAGGGATACGATAAGGTTGACAGCTCTAAGGAAATCACCGAAGAGAGCTCTTTTGTCCAAGATTTGGGTTTGGACTCATTGGATGTCGTTGAAGTCGTCATGGAAGTGGAACACGAATTTAACATCCAAATCCCAGATCATGAAGCCGACTCTTTAAAGACCGTTGGTCAAACTATTGACTACATCCTTTCACAACCTGATGCTTGTTAGAGGTCTCCGGTCCGACGGGCCTAGTAGTACATCGTGCTGGAAATCGTGCTAGTACACATGCATTGTTTTTTATTCCTATTATTTTTAATATCGTGATTTCTAGCTCCAGTAGTACATATATTTGATTGAAAGTGGTTTATAATTGGAATTATAGAGACTTTGGACAAAACTACGTTTGCTTTAACTGCCTACGTTAATAAAGGTATATTTCATCCACGTCTGTGATGACTATATATCGGTATTTTATAGTCAAAATTTTAAATTATTATTGTATATCACTAGCTAATGTAAGCATATCGTATGGTCCCGACTTATCTCCATATCTCTTTCTAGAATCTATGAATGGTTGACCCATTGGTAGATATAGCTTTCTCCCAATAAACAAGTCACGTGCTATTTTTCAACCAATCGAATTCCAATTAAATTAATCCACTATAATTGACAATATAAAACATTCTGTTACAACTATCTACACTTATCTTTAATAAATATTGAAGAATGGTTTCTGTATGTATTAATCGGATATTAGAACGGGCTGTAATATTAGAAAATGATTTACTTGGATACGTTATGAGGTGAAATTTTACTAACATGAAAAATTTAGTACATTAGAGGTCCAGCTTACAAGTCTGTTAAAACCATTGCTGGTTTAAACTTACCACTTATTAGAAAATACGTTCCTAACTTAGTCATCTGGGGAGGTGCTGGTATTGCAGGTGTTGCCACTTTCACTGAAGGTATTCCATTATTTAAGGACACTTTCTACACTAAAATTCCATACTTCGGTCAACACTGGGTTTACAACCCAGATCCAGAAGAAGTTCCTGTCTAATTATGCATGCTTAGCTATATGGAATTATGTGCTATAATATTTATTTACATAGTTGAATTTCATTGAAATAATAAACACTAGAATAATATTTACGTACCTGTAAGTGTATTCAAGGTATATAAGAAAGAGTTTGACCGTCAAACTCTCTTTTGACATATTCATTTTCTATTAAGTACTCAAGATTTGACTTTAGGTCTGCTATGGAACATGGCCCATTTTTTTCCACTAATGATAGAGTTTGGTTTAATAAATCAAGATATGAGATTTTTTTGGCACTCTTCATGACCCTAACTAAAGCACTCCTGAATTCAACATTTCTATTTCTTTCAAATGTTTTTGTAGGCTCACTATCAAATAGCCCGGCTGATGTTTCTCTATCCTTTGAAAGCGGAATTCTTATTTTTGTTGCTTTATCAGTAAATTTTGAATTGAAGGAATACGTTGTGTTGTGTCTCAGTAAAATTTTGTATTTATCAGATGATAACGATCCGAGTACCTTTTTCAACAACTTATCGCTAATATTCGTAAGCGCTAATATCTCGTCATAAGTATAACTGTCACTATTGTTGAATAATAAAATGACAATTGCCTGAAGTAAATTAACATCCAATTCCTTTTCGCCATTCTCAAATTCAGCTTTAATGGTTAACTGATGCAAAGGGTAATGACTCCAATCAAGAGTACGATTTTTTAATTTCTCGTCCGAATTATGATACAATGCTGTGAAATTATCTAGAATGGTTGTAAGCTGTGGCAGTAAAATAATATTCGAGTCCAATTTGGGCATTTCAGGCCAGTGTTTCTGTTCCAAGACTAATGCAGTAAAGTCAACAGGACTTTCATCTAAAGCTACCAGAGAATATTTTTCTCTGGACAACTCTAGATCTTTAAACATTATTTGCAACCCTACGGTTTCGTCCCCTTCACCAATAAGCTTTAAGAAAGATTCTACTAACTTTCTTTCTAGGTTATAATTTGGAGACTTTCCTAAAAGTAATCTCTTGGATAATTCCTTCTTATAATGAGAAATAAAATCATTTTTATTATTTAGGGCCTTAAAAATGATCAATACGTTGTGTTGAAATTCATTAAATGATAAGTTGACGATTTCATCTTTGTTTGATTTTTTATTGATGCTTTTAAAGAATGAATCACAATACTTACATAACTGGAATATTATAAAAGTATTAATCTTCTTCTCATTAAAGGTCTTTGTGAAGGACTTTCTAACTTCAAATTCAAATAGTTCATTCTTGTTGAATTTATCACCAGCAATGCTCTTATATCTCAAATTTAATTCTACTAATAATGGAATTATATTTTTCAGGCTTGATTTATTATTTTCGATTAACTCCTTAATCGACTGTATTATATATTGACCCCACTCATAAACAAAAATCGGCATTGCATCTAATTGATATTCTTCTAATGATTTTCCACAATAATCATATATTATTCCAAACTGTTTCAAATTTTTATCTTGTACCATAAAAGGCATGCAGCTCTTAATTATTGTATTAAAATCTTGAAATATTAAGATCCATTTGAGTTTCAGTAAAAACTCTATCAAGAACTCTCTCTCATAACCACAATCTTTAAAAAAAGTCATTTCTCTAGATATCTTTGTTAAAACTGTATGTATGTATGTTTCAGGCTTTTCAATCCACGAGTCTTTTAATGAATTATAATGCGATATTATCAGATTGATAAGATCAGTATGTAGCTTGATTTGGTGACTAAAGTTCAATTTTACCAACATTGTTGATAATTGTTTAGCAACTTCTAAATCTCTGATATCTTCAAACTCTCCTACCTTTTTAAGTAATTGTATATGCTTGCGAAGAGTGATTTCGGCTAATCTATTAGTGCCTTCGTCTTTATCAATCAAGAGCTCTTCAACAAACAACGTCATCCCAAATTCTAAGATCATCTTTTTCGAAGGGTGTTGCATTAAATAACACCGATCCAAATAAAGAAACAATTTACTTAATAACCGAAGCTTATGTCTCCATTTTTCATATACTTCCAAATATCTCGTTATAGATTCATTTAATGACAGCAGATTATCCTCTAGAATACTTGTAATGTCAGGTATTATATGGTAATGAAAATGGTCTTCCAATTTTGATTTCAAATGGTCCGCCAATATCGACTGCTCGATATGCTTAAATCTGCACAAGGATTCCACACTTCTGTAATATACATCGAAGCTATATTCAAGCTTTGATCCCTGTAAAATTAAGTCTATAACTCGATGTGCTAGTAATTTAACCTTTTCCTTTTGAGCTGACAAGTGTGATTTATTAACCAGAGCTATATTTGGCTTTTTTCGTTTATTATCATTTCGGAGACTAGGCTCATGTCTTGAGTAATCATGAGATAAATGGGATGAAGTTGCAGTTTTAGAAATTGAAGAGTTAGAGCCACCGAAATCTAAAATTTCAGACGTACTCTCCTCTGTCATAGTATGTCTTATGCTTGTGATGTTCTATGGATTGAGTATAATTATTATAATATAGTATAATCTTTTTACGCAGACATTTTTTGTTATCGCGATTTAAAAGAAAAGTATTAAGGCTAAAGATTTATTATAATACATACTTAATCATAAAACATGAGTGATAATACTGATGGAAAGTCGACCAATACCCCAAATATAACAGAAATAAATGATCCAAAACAGCTAACAACTGTTTACAAGAAGAACGGATCGTTCGATCAACGCAGAAAATTATTATTAGAGGATTTTAAAAAATCAGAAACTCATTCGAATTTGTTATTGAAATTGAAATTAATGGTCGAAAATAAGATAAAGAATGATCCATCAATATTGATGAAGAACAAAGGAAAGATGGGTGCATTAATACAAGGTGCAATTATAAATGATCATATGCAACAAAAATCTGTTAACTCCAAAAATGATAATAGTTTGTTGAGTATAGTAGATAAAGATATTCAAGAGAAAATAATAGATTCGCCAGAATTTCATAAAGAATTAAAGGATGAATTAAAGAATACAAAACGAATACTATTAGGCATAAGTGATGAAGAATATGCAAAACAGCTAGAAGAGGAACAACGCCAACGAGAGTTGGAATTGGAGGAAATGAAGAAGCAAGATACCGAAAGAGAATTAGCATACAAAAATAATTTCAAAGTTAAGAACCTTAGCGCAAATCATAAGGTCACCAAAGCTCCTAGATTTAACTTTTCATCAAATAGGAATAGCGAAAGACACTTCAGAGAGAACTATCAGAGCCCTACTAATGAAACTTCTAATAACTCTAACAAGAATAACGCTAATAATAGTAATACTACTACTACTAATACTAATAATAATAATAGTGCTGGTGAGGATAATAAACAAAAGCAAAATGTTCCTTACTTAATGTATTAGTATATAAAATTAGGAATATATTTAATTACAAACAAGATAAAAGACAATATTGCATTTTAAATACTTAAAATACAAACTAAACTTGAATAGAAATGCATTAATCATCTGTATCAAAAATTTCATTAGCAATAAGCATCAACTCTTCAACAACTTTACTCTTATAACTTAAATCTTGAGGGCTCATTGAATTGTCGTTTAACAATGCTGGTCCCCATATTATGGCTAAACTCTTTGTTGTCATTCTATTCGGAGCCTCATCAGCTGCTACTTTATTTAAATGGAATATTAAAGCTCTTAATGTAAAATAGGCACCGTCGGGTAAATTGAAAACCAAATGATGTAATTTTTTGGCGATATATGTTTCATCCAAAGATTTGACTGTTTCAATGAACGACTGATAATATTCTTTAGTCAATAATGGCTCCGGTAAACTAGTAAAATAACACTTTAATAAAGATGCAATACAATATATGTCTGCATCCAACACGTTATTTGGATCGATATTATTACCAATCATCAAATAATTAGTGAATTTTTGATCAATAGACTCTTTTAAATTTTGAACTGTAGTAACATTACCACTGGTTCTATAAATTCCTTCGATGTCCATACCGTAATTCTCGATTACTTCAATACATTTTTTGACAATTAATGGAACATTATCAATGCCTGCAAACTGAATCACATTTTCAATTGAAACACCAAATGTTGGCTGTGATGCTTGGTTTAACTGTGAACTTAGTGATCTTGGACCATTCAAATCAGGGGTATTAGGGTTGCTTGCGGGATCCAATGAACTATATGTCTGGTTACTTGCGTCACTTTCAGTTTGGGCATGTGAATCAGAATTGAGCATAGAAGCTTGGACAATTTTATTTGATGGAGGTGAAAATGATGAGTTGGTAGTATTGTTCGATGTCAGCTTGGTATTGTTTGCTATGCTATCATTGCGACTGTTGTTAGAATTATTTAAACCAGCAGCAACATTTGTATGATTGGTCGAATTGCTGTTGTTTAAGAAAGGTTTACTGGGCTTCTGTGTTTTAGCTATTGATGGGTGCATTCGATATTCAACTGGGACGAGGGATTTATTGGACGCCTGCTTTTCATGTTTAATCAAATAATTGTATAAGTCTTTTTCATTATCTATAGCAGATGCCAATGCTTTCATAGAAGTTTTTGATGAACCTTCTTGCTTCAAGGGAGAAATTAAAACACCTGAGTTCATGATCAAATTTTCATTCCATGTTGCATATTTTTGCAATTGAACATTCATAGCAATGTCCATTTCCAAAATTAAGTTTTTTAACTTCTTGGAACTAGCTGGTCTATGCAACATCAAGATTTCATCTTTCAACTTTTTACAAGTAGTAACTCTCAGCTTATAATCTTGATCAGCAGCGTCTACTTTTCTTTGTAAATCATCTTCTTGCTGTTCTGCTGACTTGTTCTTCAACGAAAAAGATTTCTTATTCGGGTCAGATGCTTTCAATTTCTCTAAATCATCACAGAGGTGGTAGTATTTTTGTTTTGCTTTTTCAGCTGTCATTACGGAATCCAGGCATTCCTTTTCTTTTCTTTTACTTTCATCCTTTATGGTTTTTCTTGATCTAGAGACGGTGCCAATTAAGGATGTTAATTCATCATACATCACATTCAACGCCTTAACATAAGAACTACCTACATTGAATAATTTCTCATCAAATTCAATAATTGAGTCCAATTTGCTACTAAACGAATCATTTTTCAATTTAGTTGAACCTTTCATAGTAGTTCTTGTATGAGAAGCAAATTTCTTTAATTGATTGTAGTGTTCATCTTCAATTACTGCTTTCTTTTTAACAAACTTAGAGAATTCCTCTCCAGTAGTTATACTTTGTTTAAGTCTATTTAATAATACGTCTAAACTTCCATCACTGTTGAGAAAATTCTGTATTCTATCTTGGTCTAATAATGTAGATGATTCAGCATTCGTACTCATCTTTAATATCCTTCTTCTAAGTTAAAGAAAAGCTAGTTTTACTTCTAAAATCTATTTATTGATTTGATTTTAGTGACAACGAACCGAGCGCGGTCTAAGCATTTAAGACTCAGACGTGAATGATTGTTGATGCTTTAAATTCTAACTAAATAAAAAGAGTTAATATCCTAATAGACAGATACATTACAGAACATGAGATGAATTTATATATATTTATCGAAGAATTATACTAAATATAATAACACTCGACATAATTTAAAGTTGTCGAGTGAGTTGTTAATGAACCATAGTAGTTATGAACAAATGGTAGCGAAACAAGCATTTCATATATAGGCGTAGTAATCTGGTTTCTTTAAAGCAGTGAAAGAACGTACTGAAAGGTCAATAGTTCAAAAGCTTAGTTGAAAATTGTACTACCTCTCTTCTCGTCGTTTCCACCAAATGCAGTCACACCGTGCTCCACGTTAGCCACAGAGAATTCTAAATCGTCTACTGTTATCATATCCCAATACTTATAAATCATCATGATAGTAAAGACATTACAAACACTTCCAAAAAATAGCCCATCGATGTAATGCGAAGCACCACGACAGATATCGTCACTAAATGCGTAAGTCAAAACTTGACCAGCAACAAAGAAGAATACCCCCAATATGATGGCACCCAAAGGCCAGTATGAGTCAAGTGCAAAAATAACCAAGATTATCTGCGATATCACATAAAATGCCAATATAATTGCATTGATAAGATACGTGATCACAAACATGGCTTCTGTCTTTCTACCGTCTAATGCAGTATTCCAGCTCTTGAAAGTGATTAAAGCCACAATAAAGTTGACTATGAACCAACAGACACAGATCAACCTTAACGACCACATCGATTTTCTTGATCCATCCTCCCAAAATTGAAAGCATAATAGCCCATTATACAAGAGACAGATGCACGATGCACTTGCTAATCCTAGTTGAACGGCCACAAAATATGCATAACTGGACGAAGATGGCGGCGACACACCACAGTCAACCACCAAAGAACTAACAATTAAACTGATAATAAGATAGAAAAAGAAAAGCATCTCGGTTCTACCAATAGCTGTGTACTTTGCTCTTACATTAAATATAATAATCAATAAAATTATCAATCCTCCAAAGTGAACAAATGCATTTCCTATTTGAAACACCATAGTGTTGGCCAACTCCACTGATCTTGCATAGCAATCTGGAACTATACCTCTAGTAAAATATGATGTCTCGTTGACTGATCCTACTACGGAACATAAAGGTAACGCCGTGACATTACATATGGTATCGAAATTTCCAAATGCCATCTCGTTCTATAAAACTTTAGAAAGCCTTGTGATATCTCGGAATTTTATGATGTTGGTTTAAAAATTAAAAACTATAGTGAATCAGAAATTTTTAAGAAAACAAACGAGGCGATATTTTTAGATTAGATACAAATTTTCATTTACGCAATTGAGACATAAATTAAATATATGACATCGAATATATGATTTTAAAATTACAAGAGCTAGTATTAAGACAATTTGTATATATATAAAGTAGAACGTAAGCACATGAATATGTGGAAATAAATAAGCGATAAACGATAGAGAAAGGTCATTTATAACCTTAGATATGTATGAATTGAAATAGGAAAATACTATGTACATGCTACCACTAATACTGATAAGGTGGTGGTGGAGGTACCTCAAAAATGGTATGCTGAGGCGAACTGCAATTATGTCTAAGACTAGCTTTATCAAATTCCAATTTGTTCCCTTGTTCAATAGGCTTTGAATCAACGGATTTGTTATTTATGGACTTGATGTCGATGTAATTGTTAGATTTTTTATTCATCAATCTGTCCTCTTCGTTTTGAATGTGAGAAGTGGAGATCTGTTGGTTGCTGGTAAAGTTGAAGTAATTATTACCCAAACCTACACCGCGCAACAAGGAAGAATTGGGGTGGTGTGGAGAATTTGTATTCGAGTTACAGTTGGCATGGAAATGTGAATGCGAAAGGATAGGTTTTGAAGTGTCGATATTAATTTCCCTATTAGCCCTCATCGGCTTAGGTTGTTTCAAATCAATCGAGATGGGGTGCTCTAAGGTGACGGGGCTTTCAAATGTGGAATGTTCGATCGTGGAATGTTCCATAGAATCATCGATCAAAGTAGACACCTCGCTGTATTCGGGGGTTTGATCCAAAGAATTAGTGGTACTTGTCTTCTTTGATTTCTTTCCACCTAGTTTGACGACCCTTCTCCTAGGCTTGGCGCCATTGTTATTACTATTCAATTTATTGTAATAGCTGTTGGTTTGAATGCTGGAGATTTCTGTTAAAATATTATCGATGTTATCATTGTTGTTGATTAACAAATCGATTGGAATGCAGTTACTAGTTTGAGATGGGGCAATGTTGGTGTTGACGTTAACGTCTGGCAAATTAAGGTTTAAATTTAATGTGCTGATCAAGTTTGGCAAATGTTTGTTAAACTTTTCTAAGTGCGATCTTTGTACAATGTTCTTGAACTTTGGGATATTCAAGTTTAGTGTTTCTCTTGAATTGAAGAGATTCATATTCTTGCGTAAGTTAGTGCTAGAATAACTGAATTCAGAATTGCCATCGTTAATCGATATTTTCTCCAAGTTTTCACTATCGAGATTGTTCATCTTGCTCTTTAATTTAGACTGTAAGTCACTGAAATTTGATTCGTTCAACGAAGTGTATTTCAAGGACAATTCATGGATCAAAGTAGGTAATGTTTCTCTGAATAAATCTCTGATCTGGTTTTCAATCTGATTTTGCAAAAAGTTCGCCAACACCTGTACCGTGTCGAAAGTTGAGGATACCTTAATTGAGTCCAACGGATCATTTCTAAACACAAGTGTTAACCCCTTGGTCTTACTAAATACAATTATTCCAATCCCCGATATCTTGATATCACTGAGCTTCAAATCTAATGGCAATGCAAATGGATCGTTACAGAGAAGGAAATCTGGAGTCACAAAATTGTTCATTTCATCAAACTGATTCACCTCCCTGTCTAATGAATTCGAACTGTAGATCTTGAGTGGGTTAGCCTGAACCTTCGTATGCAACGTCAAATGGAAATCGCCCTCGTAATTTATCTTGAAAATCCCCCTAAATCTATCTTTATCCAATTCTCCTATCTCCAAAATCTCAAAACTTGGCCCCACCTTTCCAAAATTTAAATCCTTTATTTGAATATCCGATGCAAGGATATTCGGTCTCTTTCCCGAATTTAATGCATCTGTCAATAACTCTTTAGTCCACGAACTTAATGATTCGGTCTCTAGTGAATTCCAATTCACATTAAATGACATTATGGCTTATTATGTGTGTAAATTTTGCTTAAAACCTGACGGTTAAATTTTTTTTTGCGATGTACAAAAACAGAATAATTTTAAAATATTTGATGTATGGCTTATTTCAGATATTTTATTGAATACCACTTTCAGTGTCTAATGCTATGCGCTTTGGAAACTTAAACCGGCTAACTTCACAAATAAATAACTAGAATAAACAAAACATTAGTCATGTAGAAGGAGTAAGTTTTTAAAATGCAAAAATCGTGTGATATGTAGAAGTTACACAAAATCGTTTTTCTCACTAAACTCCGGTTTTGTGTTATATTTGTCTATTGACCCGATTTGTACTGCCGGGGTAGTGATTGAAATATTATTATGTAATATAGTCAGCCTCTATTATGTAAGCTTTCGACTAGTGAGATTTACTGGTATAGACTAGTAGACCAACTAAGTCATCGTATCGACATCTGATACAACGAAAGAGATAGAATTGTACTGTTGATGGGCGCAACGATCTACGACTTCAAGCCATTGGATGCTTATGGAGGGGTTTATGATTTCAGTCAATTGAAGGGGAAGGTGGTGGTAATTGTAAATGTAGCCAGTCTCTGCGGATTTACACTGCAGTACAAGGATTTGGAGTATTTGTACAAAAAGTACAAGGAAAGAGGATTAGTTGTGCTTGGATTCCCCTGTAATCAATTTGGGAATCAGGAACCATTCACAGGGCAGCAGATTTTGCAGCTATGCGAGAACAAGTTTGGAGTGACGTTTCCGATCATGGACAAGATTGAAGTCAATGGGGATAGAGAGGAACCGCTTTATGGGTATTTAAAGAATGAACGAAAGACTTCACTTGGGTTTAAAGGGATTAAATGGAATTTCGAGAAATTTTTGATAAGCAGGAGTGGAAAGGTAGTTGAACGTTTCGATCCTCTGGTAGTTCCACTAAACTTTGAGAAGATGATTGTAGAGTTACTAGAAGAAGGTCACAAAGCGATGTAGATCACTATATAATGTATATAACATGTAAATATATGAATAATGATTATGAATCATTTTTTGGCTTTCTTCTTCTTGGAATCCTTTGTATCGGGGGTGTCTTCCTTCTTTCTCTTGTTATGCACAGCATCAGGATGGATTTCTTTTAATACACACGCCAAAAGAGTGGTACATCTTCTTGAGAGTTCTGCTGCATTTCTCGACTGGAAAAAGAAATCGAATTGGAATAGTGGTGAATCCCTAATAGTATCTCTGATTCTTTCATATATATCAGGTCTGTCGAGGCCAAACCTATATAATTGTACCAACAAAAATCTATCTTCTTCCTCCGAAAACGTTCTCTTGTTCGTGGAAGCTGGAGGAAATTTCAATACTAGCTCTTGAAGCGGATATTTGTATTGAGCTAATTTTCTACGCAAAGACTCTTTTTGCAACCTGTTTTTGATGATTTTTTCTTCACCCATTTCAATCTGGTTGATGTATCTTTCATATCCTTCAATTTCTTCATACGAAGTCCAAAACTTCTTGGCATATTCCCTCACATCTTCTTCTGTCTTATCTTCAAATTCTGCGGTGATTAACAGGATTGAGTTACGGCCATATTTCGAACACACTTGAATAAAATGAGTGAACTCTCTTCTATTCCAGTTACCAAATCCTTGAGTCAATAATTGTTCCTTTAATTCCTTTTCCTCGTCTGTCAAAGGTCTTGAATTATCAATTTCTTCTTGCTCTAACTTCTGCTCCAACTGTCTTTCTTTTAAAGTCTTTGGATTACCAGCCTTTAAGGGAACTTGATATCTTATTTGTTTTTTATAATAATTTTTCTCTAATTCATTTAATTCAAACAATTTAGTAGGATAGAATTGATGATCGAAAATGTTGAGCTGTTTCGGTGGTTTAGGACCCGACTTTACATGAGACCTGCCCCCAGTATTCAAAACATCCTTATAATACATATCAATGGAATAATTTTCCTTACGTTCTCTTTTACCGGGGTTAATCCATCCATGGCCTATATCTCCGATTGTAGAAGTTTCTTTCTTTTTAAAGTTTTCTCCATTCCATTCGTATACTGATTCATCGTTCGAAAAATTTTGTAACGCACTTAAATCCAATTTTTCATACTTTTTGTTTAATTCTTGTGTCTTGCTTTCAGAAGAAGCCAAAATTGAGTCAATGTCAACGTCATCTGCATTTTCACCATTGGAAGCTGAATCTTTACTGAACATTTCTGCTGCACCATGTTGAATCATGGTCAATAATTCATCTTTTGATGTAGCCTTATTACTCTGCTGTCCAATATTTCCTGCATTTCTACCTTGTTGAATAACTAACTGATCAAGCCTTAACTTTTGAGTAGCTCTTTCTAATACCTTCTCTTCAATTGCATTCTCGGTTATAAATCTGAATACTCGAACTTGCTTTGTCTGACCAATTCTATGAGCTCTATCCATAGCTTGTAAATCAGCTTGTGGATTCCAATCCGAGTCGAACAATATAACAATATCTGCAGTAGTTAAGTTGATACCCAAACCACCAGCCCTTGTGGTCAACAAGAATACGAATTTGGAAGAGCCTGGTTCATTATATTCATCGATAGCATTGACTCTATCAGCATGATCAGTTTGACCATCGATACGGCAGTACTCGTGGTCTCTGAACATACAATAATCTTCCATTATGTCTAACATTCTGCTCATTTGTGAAAAAATCAAAACTCTTGATCCTTCTTGTTTAAACTTTTTCAATAATTTATCTAATATTATCATTTTCTGAGAGTTGTAAACTAAATGCTCGTCTGTAGTATATGGAGGGCCTGGTTCTGCACCTTCAAATAAATAAGGATGGTTGCAACATTTTCTTAATTGCATTACAATATTCAATAACCTTGTCTTTGATTCCTTTTTATTGGCACCATTAACAGCATCAATATCCTTCTCTAAGATCTTTTGATACCATTTTCTTTGCATATCAGACATCGAAACATAAAGGTTTAGTTCTTTCTTAGGTAATAATGACTTTTCGACATCAGATTTGATACGACGCAACAAAAATGGTTGTAAGACTTTATGCAACTGCAAGATCACGTCTTCTTCTTTACCATTTCCATGTTCATCTTTATTATCGTTTTGGAACCATTGGTCAAACGTTCCCGAATCCCCAAAAACGTCAGGAAGAATGAAGTTCAACAATGCCCATAATTCATGTAAGTTATTTTGTAACGGAGTACCAGTTATTAATAATCTATTCTTAGAATGAAACATTCTTATAATTTGGGATAACAAAGATTCTTCATTTTTAATTCTGTGGGCCTCATCAATTATAATATACTCCCAAGCGAATTTCCTGAATGACGCCTTTTCTCTTATAACGATTTCGTATGATGAAATGACAACGTCAAAATCACAAGTAAGTAATCTTTTCTGGATTAATTCATTCCTGGTATCTTTATCACCTTGCAAGACCAAAACCCTAACATCAGGTGTCCATCTTGCAAATTCCCTTGCCCAATTATCCAATGTAGACTTCGGAACTATGACAATATGTGGACCATTGATATTCCGCATATATCTTAAGTATCCCAAAAATGAAATGGTTTGTAAAGTCTTACCCAAACCCATCTCATCCGCTAAAATACCAGATAAATTGTTTTCATATAACGAAATTAACCAGTTCAATCCCTGAATTTGATATGGTCTCAATTTTCCATGAACATATCCAGGACTTTCAGTAAATTCGGTAATCGCTGGGGTCTCAACCTCATCATTTAATAATTCTGCATCTTCTTCTTTCTCGGTCTTACGTCTCCTATTATTAGCCTCAGTGTGCTTATGTGCCACTTCATTATTATCAATACTCGCTAATACTTTTTGAAAGTTTGGATCTTTATCAGCCTTAGCATTGATGAAGTGCTGGAATAAATCTGTTAATCCAAGCAAGTATTTGAATCTCTTAGCAGTTTCATCAACGTCAAAATTCTCTTTTTCTGATTGAATCAAATACTTAGCCTTATTAGAAGATATATTAGTGGTGGTCCCATCTAAATCTTTTGGTTTAAGGATTTCATTTAAGTCCAATGATGGAGTCTAAAATTGTTAGTTCTGATCATAAATGAATAATTTTTCATTTCAAAAATTAACTTTGTACATACGGTCACAGTATCTGGAGTTGGTGATTCGTCCATTTCAATACCTTGACTTAAATTCCCTGTTGTATCACTCATATTTTCCTGGATTGTTTGAGCGTAGTAAAGAATTTTTGTTGGTTTCCTTTGTCTTGATGTTGATTTAAAGGACAATGTTTATTCAAAAGGTCGAATTGGCACAATTCCGAGACCTTTATACCGGTTATAAATTTCAACCTATTTTACTTTTATTTGAAAGAGTGAAATTTACTACTGATTACTAATTATACGATGCTACACGTCTTTCACGATTGGGTAAGAACGACAAAAATTCAATTGATGTATTTAAGTGATCATATCGTAAGTGCTATTCTGTTGTACTGATTGTGGTGTAACTTGAGACGCGTACGAAATTATGAGGGTACTCGGTTTCCTTATATCAATACGCCCTTCGTCTAATTCGGAATTTTAAGACCACTCTGGTGTATAACATGTAAATTATCTCTTATCATATATCATTAGGTATGATTTAGGTCAAAATACCCTTAACTCGTCATTGAGTTGCATAGTTGCAAATTACTCTGTATTGATAATTATGCATGTTGCAATTTCTTTTTACATCCTCCGAAAATCAGAACTATATGATTGGAATTATTTCACATATCTCTCAAGGGTATTATTTATCAAAGATTTCATTTTTATATCCTAATGTAGCATTATATATGTTCAGCTTATGGAGCCAGAAAGAAGAGGCAGAGGGTTTTGTATTGCATGTGCGGCTCATTTTGAGGCCTTTTTGCAATTCAACAACTGAAACTAATGACATTACGAATACATCACCTTTGGTAGGCTGTTGGAATCAGTAAACGTAAGTCTATATTGGATAATTCGTTCATTTCGTGGTGAATAAAGAACTGTATGACACATTACAGAAATGATGATATTATTATCTTATCTATATCATTAATTTGCGATTTTTACAAATTGCCGGAATCTTCTATTAAATGAAATTATGTGTTTTACATTAATATCTATTCTTATTATTAGTCAACGTAAACTGCATCTCTGGAAAGTATAGTTACTTTTTTGAAGAAGTGTCGCCACTCCAAAGGATCACCTTTTGATTTTATGAATTCTACCTTCCTCAATGGCAACCGAATATCACACTTCAGAATCTTGATGTAGCCCTTTAAGGGCATTTTAGATTTTTCAGCTATTATATTAACATTAATATAAATATTCTTCTGCTCAATCAATTCTTCCATTGAAAAATTATCAATACTTGTTGTGGAAACTCCTATTCTATGTAGCGAATCTCGTATTATGGGAAGTAATGATTCAATCGGCAAAATCGAAAAAAACCTCGTCATTCTTTCAGCTGTCTTGAATGGCATATTTTTAAATGCAAGTATGTTCTTTTGTGTATTAGATAATTGTGACATTCTGTACTGAGGAGTGTTCTTAAATTGCAAAATGGAAGGATCTTTTGAAACAATCGCAAGCATTTCTTCATGTGCATCAGTAATATCGTTGATAAATGGTCTGTGATTATGAGTAACAGGATCCTGTGTCGCTGGTATAGCGGGGATATCGAATTCATCATCTATCATGACTGCAATATCGTTTGTGGGCTGTGAATTAGAAATAAATTTCCTATTATTTATAAGATTTCTTTCTTGGTCTTGGGATGCCTCCGACAAAGTCGTTCTAATATCTTCGTCAGACAATCCGACCTGTAAATTAGAAAGCAACCTCTCTGCCAAACCTTCTGAATTCTTGCATAGTTTGTTCGAGTCCATAAATGAATTTCCTTGATTAACCCATGGGTGCAACCTTATTTGGTCCATCGAAAACCTCTTGCTAACATCAGGTTTAATTATCGACCTCATCAACGGTCTAACAGTTTGACTAAATTGGTTCCACGGATTATCGAGTATTTTGCCATCAAAATCAACATATTTGGTATATTCTTCGTCGCAATTGTAGCTTGGTTCCTGCCATGGTATTTGGCCCGACAATAAGACAAAAAGTACAATACCACAAGCCCAGATATCACTCATCGTTGCATCATAACCGTTATCACCAATTATCTCAGGTGCCATATATGGGGGAGAACCACATTTCTCATATGAGAGCCTTTTTTGACTTCCCTTACGTTTGAAGATCGTAGCCATCCCAAAATCGCCCAATTTCAAATTACCGTCCTTATCTAGAAGAATGTTTTCCGGCTTGATATCTCGGTGTGCAACTCCTTTTTGGTGCATATAATCCACAGCATTGATTAGCTGTGTGAAATAAAAGTTAGCCAACTCCTCATCTATACCAATGTCTGGCTCAATCTTATCGAATAAGTCTCCGCTTTCAGCTAGTTCCATAACTATGTAAATCCACGTATTATCAGTGCCAAACATATGTAGCTTTATCATATTTGGGTGTCCCGAACATTCTTTGTGAATACTTAGTTCAAGTCCTATTCTATTATCATCAATCCCCTTGCTATGGGAAATCGCCCTATGAATGTATTTTATAGCCACTAACTTCAGTGGGTTGTTCCTGACACTGGCGACCTTTACGACAGCAAATGTGCCTTGACCTATGGTTTGTCCAATTGAAACATGCTTTAGTTTAGGAAGAGAGTCTAACTGTGATAAGCGTTGACTGTAGTCCATTGAATTACGACTATCTCTATGCTTATCTTCTAATCATCAATCTCTCTGTCATTAGAATCAGATCAGTGTTTATATTTTGGTAATTATCGCACTACTTGGTGGCTATCATTAATGCAGCATTAGAATTCCAGACAAGTTTTAAATATAATGGCTATATTTAAGGACAATAAAAAGGTTATCCATTCTAAAGTTCGACAAGTAATATAGAAGCTATCATTGAATATTAATGTCTGATTTAACGAGGAAGAATCCGCCGCTGATAGAAATCAATGATTCTATTGCCGAACTCGATAGTACAATAGACTCATATATTGAAAAGTCACCCTTGACTAATAAGTTCCGAGAAGAAAATCCTAATTTGCATCCTGTTGGTGATAATATAGAAGACCCGGCAGTGGAGGATATTTCAATTGGCCTGTCCATCCTAGAAGACACCCCAGAAAAACATCCGGGGCCCTCACCGCCTGCATTACCTCCAAGATCCAACATGAACGAGGGAACACTACCAAGCTTGCCACCTAGGTCGCGAACATTTAGGGACAGCATCAGTAAGCTTTCTAGAAGGAGAAGTGAAGGGGGAAATGAGAGCCGTGGCTTTACGCTTAAGTCATTTAATAGACTTTCGTTAAATACCTCAAGGCCACTCTCACCAGAGTCACATTCGTACAGATCGAATGATCAGAGTTCGTTAGCATCAAGTCCACATTCCCGTTCAAGTACATCGTCAATAACTAGTGATGACGATATATATGCTAAACCTAATACACCATTTTGGAAATATCATATATTAAAGTTCGGGAAGGATCTATACCTAACTACAAACCCCGGGTTGAAACATATTTACTGTCGTAATGGACCTGGATATTACGTCGAAGTAGTATATCCTAATAAATACAAGTACCATTCATCACGAGAAGGATTCAAGTTGATATTCAAAGATATTGCATCTAAGAACGGTGATAATAACCCAGAAATCATGGTAATTATCAAAGAGTCTCTTGACGAAGGCGGAAAATATAAGATTTTGCTTCCTCGTTCGAGTTACTTGTATGATGGTTTACTTTCTGATGATGAAAGCGATGAAATCGAATCTCCTTTATTTAGTGGAGTAACAATTCCAACACCGATTGACGACAAGTTTATTCCTTACAGTCAGATATCGAATGCTCATGAAACTTTTAGATTCAAGAATTATGAATTCACCGACTTTTTGAATACAAAGTGGAATATTGGATCGATACCAAGAATTAAGTCAACAAGAATGAGTAAGATTAAAAGTAAGTTCAATGAATATAAGGATGACCCACTATATAAATTTATCGGAAAAAGATATATATACTTTCATCAAAATTATATTGAAGATTCTCCTACCAGCTATAAGACCGAGTCTAATAACCCAAGAGATATTTATTTGCATGATCAGGGAAGCACCCATAAGTTCCCTCCAGTATTGGGGCTTTTTAGACCCAATGAAACAAGAACAAGGAAAAAGATTATTAAAAAGTTTAATCAACAAGCTGATAGATTGGAGAGACTGAAAAACTCTCAAGAGGCTATAAATCAAGAAAAAGTTAATTACAAACTAATAGACAATGATATTGCTGCTGGATCTGATATTCGCAATTATTTCATAGGCGGTGACGGGCTCTACTATCTGAACAACCCGAATGATGATACTCCTGATAGTAATAAGTTAGGCTGGATCACTATTTATGAAGATAAGAATGTGTTTTCTAGATCAAAAAATAAAGGTATGTTTGATATTGTACTAGGACTAACATTGGCTGTTGGATTTGAAAGTAGTTTAGATTCATAAAAATGTCCCAGTATAATCGGCATACAGAGGTTTTTGCAGTCCTAAAAATATATACTATAATTTCTTAATTATTTATGCTTAAGCCTATTAAATCAAAACTATATGTAAGGTGTATTTTTGGCTAATCCTACAAAATAATTGCCTAAGCAAAAAAATCGTGTGAAGGTATTTCAGTAGAAATTTCAAACAATAAGGTTGGATAATGATAACGAATTTTTTTCGAATCGCAATTATTTTTCATACACGGGTTTCCTTCTTGATTGATATTATTCATTCTTTCTAGTGGATAGGCATATACAATGACCGAATCAGATATTGAGGAATCAGCAGCCTTGTATGAATTACATTATTCAAACGCTTTCTCCCCAAATTCGAGACAAACCTTTAGAATATGTTTAAATTTGAAAACTTTAATTGATAAGGTGATCCCAATTGTGTTTGATGAGAAGGATATAACAGCTCAGAATTCTACAATTTTAAATTCCAACGTTATTGAGTTGGTTTATACCTCAGCTGGGGGAAGGGGAGATGGTAAATATGGCACGTCTGCCTACAAATATCGTGCAGCTTTAGTGTTTTGCTTGTTGAAAGTATGCGATTGGTATTGGCAACAGGCCGAAAACGAATTATGGGACAATGAATTATATTTCTTAAGAGCGGTTACAGCGCAAAGATTAGCAGCTATTATTATTGAGAATACATCGGACGATGAGTATTTATTTTTGGGGATGTTGTGCCATAGATATACTATTAATTTGCATGGTGTGGACTCTCAACCGATCAGCGTATTAGAATTAGCAGTAGATATGCATTCAACCATGGTAATTGGATCATCAGGCTATCAAAGGTGTATGAAATGGATATGGAGAGGTTGGATTATTCAATCTCCAACTGACCCTAATCTGTATGTTTTATACAGGGGGGCTCCATCGTTATCGATAAAAACACATTTTGACCCGGCAAGAATCAGAACACCATTGTACCAAAATATTTTGGAAATCGCCTTTAGTATGATCTACTTGATATTATTTACTATTATTATTAACACTAACGACGTGAAAACCGTGCCTTTAGATGGATTTGAGATTGTATTTTACTTGTTTACGGTAGGATCTATTTTGGACGAGGTGGTTAAGTTTTACCATGTTGGATTAAATTACATTGGATTCTGGAATGTGTTCAATGACACAATGTACTGTATCATTCTTATCTCAGTTGGATTTAGATTTGCTAGTTTGAATACGCATGGTTCATTAAAAAATACGTATGATGAGGCTTCGTTTAGAATATTGTCGTGTGCTTCGCCTTTCATGTGGTCCAGATTATTGCTTTACTTAGATGCACAGAGATTTGTTGGTGCGATGATTGTCGTTGTTAAGACCATGATGAAGGAAAGTTTAATTTTCTTCTTCTTATTGGCTGTCGTGATTTTAGGATTCTTGCAAGGTTTCCTCGGTTTAGATGCTTCTGACGGAAGAAATGAAGCTACTAAGCGGATTTTAATTTCATTAGTGAATGGAATTATTGGCGAAGCAAGTTTTGATGATCTTTCATCGTTGGACCCACCATACGCATCGATATTGTATTACATTTACTCGTTTGTTCTCAGTGTTATTCTTATGAATATTTTGATTGCTTTGTATTCTACTGCCTATGCTAACATTGTTGAGAATGCAACCGATGAGTATTTTGCGTTGGTTGCCCAAAAGACATTGAGGTACGTTAGAGCTCCAGACCAGGATCTTTATGTTCCTCCTTTGAACCTCATTGAATTAGTTCTTACTCCTTTATCCTTTTTTGTCAGCAAGTCAACGTTTAGACTAATTAATCACTTCATAATGTTGGTTATCTATTCCCCATTGTTAACCTACATTACCATTGATGAATTGCAAAATGCTAGAAGAATTCAATACAACAGATTCAAAGGTATACCAGATGATTCCAATGAGTTAGACACCGAATGGGACTTAACAGATGGATACGATGCTGATACCGACTCTGGAATTCAAGAAAGAGATACAGAAGTCAATACTGCAGTTCGTGAACAGATTATAGGCGAAAACCAAGATTCCGAATTCCCTATCGATTTACGAAAGTTTAATACAGATATCGATAGGGTAGTCCAGCCGGTCAATCAGGCTAGCAAAGCCGGTATCAAATGGGAATTCTACGAAATTTATAGCAAGATTGATAAGCTTACTGTTCTAGTGGAAGCAGTGGTCAAAGAAAACCAAGAATTGCGGAAGAAGCTTGAAGAAAAAAAGTAATTTTATGCACCAATTTGAATCATTCTCTTCAGTTTTATTTCTTCATGTTTTTAACAGCTTTTATCCTGCAATTCAGCTGGATCTTCGTTAAATACTGGCTGCTAAATAGCGTCTTTTTGGTAGTTCTGTTACCCGCAACACTATCAAGTATCAACTGATAATGTTAAACTATTGTAACTTGAAAAAACAAATATTATCTTCATAATAATGTTGGCAATTACAAATTACTTTAATAAATAACAGATTTCATTTACACAGCTAGTTTCAAGTACATGTAGTTCGCTAGTATTATCATCTCTTATTAATGTAGTAGTTCTTTATTTTTGTGAACAATTTTTTTTAGTGCGAAATATCTTGGTAAATGAATTGAAGGTTATGTAATAAAAGTTATCAGTATCTTAACTTCGTTTAAAATAGTAATAGATCGTTAGTTCTGGAAGAGTAAAGAGAAAACTAAGATGTCGGGAACTCAGGCTGATCCGATAGATGTTTCGAAGTTTAAGAATGGAGACGATGTTCATTTTGATTATAATAGCACCTCCAACAACCAAACTATAAATTCAACGAACGTACAGAAGAAGAAAAAGAAGAAGAAGAGTAAGAACAAACATAAAGGGCCATCCAATGTGGAGGTTACTTTGAATGACCCGGATGTAGACTATCCAACGTCTAGAGTGATAAAACAGGCTCCTAATGGAGATGTTATAATTGAAAGTTTGGATGAGCCTCCCACAGATGTACATGAGAAATCTGTAACGGCAAATATATGGGATAATGCTACATTAGAAGAACAGGAGAACTTAAAGGAATTCTGGGAGTCGTTGGATGAAGCTCAAAAAATTGAGTTGGTGAAAATCGACAAGAAATCTGTAATGGATCTATTTAAGAACGAGAGTAAGACACTTAACGCACTGACTAACCATCAAAGTAATAGCAATATACAAGGAAGTGTAACCGGAACGAGTGGTGGAGCTCTCAATGGATCCAGCACCAATGCAAATATAACTGGTCCATCTAATTCATCGAATGGCGCATGCACTTGCTCTTATTGTGGCCGTAAAAATAATTTTATTGAAGACGAATTGGAGAACATATACGATAATCATTTTGATGATATTATAGATTTCATTCACGAAATTCGAGATATAAATGATCTCAATGCATTACCTGGCCTTTTGTTTGGAGGATTCCATATGTTGGAAGAAGAACATAAACTTCAAAAACGACAACAAAAACATAAATACAAACAAGAAAGAGAGCTTAGCCATGATCACCATCATCATGAGCCTGGTCATATATGTAACGATTCACATTTAAATGGTGAATTTGATGAAGCAACCAAACAGGACCAAGACCAACAACTTGAGTATGAACATGAGATCACCGAACATGAAGACGAAGGCGAACACGAAAATGCACACAGTCATAATCATAGTCACAGTCATAACCATAATGGTAATCATAGTCATAGTCATAATCATAATACAAACCATAATCATAGTCATAGTCATTTTCATTATAATCAAATAGAAGAATTAAACAATGAATCTGAACTTCCTCAGGAAGCTATTTTACAGGAATCTCTTGATTATGAATTAAACAAAGAACTAGAAGATGAATCAGAAAATAATCAACTGTCTGTATCAACAAGAGAGCAGAGAGTATTTCACAAGCTTCTCGATCCTAAACTATTTGAAGCTTTAGAGAACCTTGACTTTGAAAAAATGAAAGACACTCCCGCAAATAATCAGCTGGCACATATACTCGAAAAGGCTGGGTCTCTCAGAGATATCATTAGAGATTTGCATAAAGCTGATAAGGTTGAGTTGGAGAAAGGAATGGCCTTTTTGCAAAATATGGGAAAAATATTTTCAAGCGACATGAGCAATACTATGAATCACGATACACTAAATGAGCAATTATCTCACGGACTTTCAAGTTTTGCCGAGGACTTATTAAAGAATGATGGAAATTCATTTATTGACATGATGGAGTCTCTCTCTGAATCACGAACGGCGAGAGAAGATTTGTTGAAAGAAAAGTTCGAAAAGGAGCCTAATGCTGCATGGGTGGATGAGGACGATCATACTAAGTCAGACACAGGTATATCGATTCCTAAACCCGAACTTCACCAGGTTCAAGAGTTGGCGGATGAACTAAATGATGAATACGACGAAGAGAATGAAGGAGATGAAGAAGAAGAGGAAGAAGAAGAGGAAGAGGATGAAGAAGATGAGGAAGAATTAGAGGATGAGGAATTTGAAGAAGATGAAGAAGAAGATGCAAGTGATACTGAGTCTGAGATTTCTGAGGAGGAAAAAATGCAAGAAATACGTCGGTTATTTTTAATACAAGTCATCAAGTTGTTTCAAGAAAGACTCAAGAATGCGTATAAGGAAAAACTTTCACAAGATAGAACGAGAAAGTTGATCGAAGAATTAGAAGCGGAGGAAAACGCAAAGAAGGAGCGAGAAATGAAAAAATTAAGACAAAAGGAAAAGGCTAAAGAAAAGAAGAGGCTTCAGCAGTTAGCAAAAGAAGAAGAGAGACGAAAGAAAGAAGAAGAACAAAAGGCAAAGGAGGAAGAATTGAGGCAAAAACAGGAGGCTTTGAAAACAGAACAGAAGCGTAAAAAGGAGGAAGCAAAACAAAAACGAGAAGAAGAAAAGAGAAAGAGGATTGAGGATTTGAAACGAAAAGAATTAGAACAACAAAAGAGATTAGAAGCTCAGCGTAAAAAGGAGGAAGAAACTAAAAGACTTAAAGATGAGAAAAAGAAAAAAGCAGAAGAAGAACGCAAGCAAAGGGAAGAGGAAAAGAAACAAAAAGAATTACAGAAGAAGTTAGCTGAAGAAGAAAGGTTGAAATCGTTGAAGAAACAAGAACATAAAGAGATAGAAAGTTCAGATGATATGGGCCTTTTGTCTAGAAACCTTGAGAATGCAAGATTAGATAAAAGCTTGGATACTCCATCAGCAGTTGTTCCGGAGACATTATTGGCACAAACCCAAGAGCAAAGGGTCAAATCTCCTACAAAGAATCATATATTGGATCAATTGTATCTAGCAAAGCCAAGATCGTTATCAAATTCCACAAACTCTACGCCTCAGATTAATAATGCCACGCCAGGATATAATATTCCTGAGCTTTCTTCAAATAATATTTTGCCTTCTGTTTTATCACCTTCTGGCCATAAAAGTTTGCCAATTAATGGTAATGGTAATGTGAACCAAGCAGTTCCTTCGCCTTGGTCATCGCAAGCTTTCAATGCAAATACTCAAACTCCCCCAGTGTATCAACCCCAATTTTCTTCCAATGCTTTTAGTCCATTCAATAGCTCATTTAACCAAAGTTCGCTTTCTACTAATTCCAAGGAAAATATTAATACAAATCCATTGAATGCAGCTGGATTTAATGAACCATTTGCTACGGCTGCTCAACCTTCAAGTGTTTGGAATCCTGGCACTACTTCACGAAACAATTCTATCTGGAGTAACTCTCCAAATGTTTCTTCAAATTCAACCTTGTGGAATAACGCTATCCCACCTCCTCCAGTTGGTGCAGCAGCGGTTGGAGCTCATCCAAACAATCAAGATTCTGATATAATCCAAGCGGCCGCATATCAAGCATTTCAGTTCATGCAAACTTCAAATCAATTGGAATTTGGCGTGGCTCCAAGCTTAAAATTGTTTCAGACAGCCAAGGCGATTCTTTCAAATCAAGGTCTCACACTCAACCAATTCTTAACCTCGTGTAGAAATACTGATTCATTGTCTGGCTACAGGTTTGACTTTATATATGATGATTTTGGAACAGTAACTCATATCAAAGCATCATCGACAAATTTGAATCAACAAGCTCAACATAATAATATCAATAACCAACCCATTAACAATATGGGACTAGGAAACGCTGCAGTCAATGGCAATGAATCTTTATTGAATACATTGAGTGACATCAATAATAATCCTAATTCATTTTCAAATGGAGTACGTGGGTTATGGAATTGAATCAATAATAATGTACAATATCTATGAGGTATATAGCTTTCCATCATAATATATGATCCAATGGTAACTTTCATTGTAGTATCAGTATAAAGTAAGAGATCATAAGTTCTTTGCTTACATAAGAGAACTTGAGAATTGGGGACATAAGATTCTTTAATAGTGATATTGTCAAAAGAGTTTCATTTTCCAGTTTTTCCTTATACGAGGAATAGCATGGTCCACTGAGGTTCTTAATCTCGTTTATAGTATTCATTGAAGAAAGAGAAAGATAATTAGTATATTTACAAAACAGAACACTAATTACACATTTTAACATTGGCCTATTTATGTGCATTTGAAAAGTTATATGATACAGGTATCAATAGGGAATATAAATGCCAGATAATCCATTGAAAAGAAAAATAGTCATTGTAGGTGATGGTGCATGTGGGAAAACTTCGTTGTTGTTTGTATTCACATTAGGAGAATTTCCGACTGAATACCACCCCACAGTATTTGAAAATTATGTTACCGATTGCAGAGTCGACGGAAAGGCAGTTCAGTTGGCTTTATGGGATACTGCTGGACAAGAAGAGTACGAAAGATTGAGGCCATTAAGCTATGCCAATTCGCATGTAATTTTGATCGGCTTCGCCATAGATGTACCTGATTCATTGGATAATGCTAGAACAAAATGGGTAGAAGAAGTCACCAAATACTGTCCTAATACTCCTTATCTATTAATCGGATTAAAGAAGGATCTTAGGGTGGAGTCTTCGAATAAATTAAAGTTTGTTCAATTTCATCAAGGCGAGATAGCAGCCAAAGAGATGCATGCTAAAAAATACTTAGAGAGTTCGGCGTTATATGGCGAAGGTGTGGATGACATATTCGAATTTGCGACGAGGACGAGCTTGTTGGTTCAAAAGTCAAATCAAGCATGCTGTACTATTTTATAAAAACTAGCGTTTTTTGTACTATTATCTATTTCATAATCTAAAACTGCGAAATATCAATATACATAATGATAGACTTAGAATATATATACGCATTATTGATTACGACTAATAAACTTAGAAAATGAATTTAAATATGCTGATGTAGTTATGAGACTACCAGGGTAACATATTTAGTTTAAAAATATAAAAAAAAGAAACGACCTCGGTGAGGGTCGAACTCACGATCTTGAGATTAACAGTCTCACGCCTTAGCCAACTTGGCCACGAAGTCGTATTCTTAAAATGGAAATGGTAACCAGTGTGTAATATATTGTGTAAGCTTAATATATAACATCGGGCCGGTGATGATGACAGAAAAATTAATTACTCCGTGCATGCATGGGGTATTAGATTAAAGGATATTACTTCACCTCTTTTGAGTGAGAAGTAATTTGAGTAAGAAGCAATTTATACCTATCTACTCATTATAGGAATTTAAGCTCTAGAATAAATATTAGGCTGATAAATTAATTTAAATGAATAAAGGTACTGAGCAACAGCAGCAGTCGAATATACTATCGGATCTGAGAGATCAAGATAATGATGAAAATTTGAATCCACCGGGTTCGCAAGATAATGAATCTTATATTAGTAACAATTCATTTGATGATTTATTATCAGATATTCCCGATGTTAGCCATATGGGAAGATATGAACGAACACGGAGATTTTTACAAGAGTCTGTATATGATGCGTACATCTTGCCGAATGTAGGGATCTCACTTTTGATAATGTCCCAACTATTTAATTCTATAATGATCACTACATGCAAGTTGTTGATTACGGATAAAGGATTTGAAACACCCATACATCCGTTGCAGATATTGTTTGCAAGGATGAGTATTACTTATATTTGTTGTGTGGCGTATATGTATATAACAAAATGTGTTCCGGATGCACCATTTGGACCCAAGAAATTGCGGAATTTGTTATTTATGAGAGGTGCTTTTGGATTTTTCGGGGTGTTTGGTCTTTATTTCTCATTACAATATCTTAGTTTATCAGATGCGGTGGCAATAACGTTTATTGTACCTATGGTTACTGCATTTTTAGCATGGGTTATCCTACACGAGCGATATTCATTAATAGAAGCTATTTGTGGGATCGTTTCTTTAGGTGGTGTTATTTTGATTGCAAAGCCAAACTTCATATTTGGCGATTCAGAACTCTCTGGAGATGACTCTATAGAGTCGTCATCTACAGAAAAACGATTACTTGCTTCGGGTGTTGGATTAGTAGGGGTTTTAGGTGCATCTTCGGTTTATATAATTTTAAGAAAAATAGGGCACAATGCCCATCCGTTGCTTTCAGTAAGTTACTTTGCATTGACGTGTGTTATCATTTCCTTTGTCTCTTTGATCTCATTACCGTCATTATCTTTTGCAGTACCCCAGAACGGCTATCAATGGTTTCTCTTCTTTTTGATTGGAATATTCGGTTTTTTGATGCAATTTTCCTTAACTGCCGGTGTTCAAAGAGTTAAGGCTGGTAGGGCTGCATTGATGAGTTATACTAACATGGTTTTTGCAATTATCTGGGACTTGATATTCTGGGGACATCTCCCAGGTTTATTAAGTATTCTAGGCATCATCATTATTATTGGAAATGCATTTATCGTAGTAAAATACAAACCTAACGATAATACAAGTCCCGATATTGAGCAAAATGCTGGAAATAATGATAAATATTCGATTGGCAGTAGGGATGATATTTCTTTACAGGATTTTATTATTTCAGACGATGATGCTGATAAAGACTCGTCTCCTCGTGGAACTCAAGGATCGTCCCTGTGAGGTTTTTAATTCTATTTTCATTTCATTCTTATCTTTTTTGGTTTTTATTCCTATTTTATGGCTTTCGTTCAGGCTATTGCGATATAGATCTTATACACATGTTAATAAACATCTTATAATTCATTTAACCATTGCAATTCATGTTTGATATTGTTTAGCCTTTCTAGACTTTCGTTGACCTCATGGTTATGCTTAACAGTTTGATCTGTAGTTTCTGTTAAATCGCTTATGTTACCAATCAATTTTCTGGAATTGTTTAAATTAACGTCAATATACTCTGTCTTTAAGTTGTCATTATTATTTGGCTTAGTTGGTAGAGCTCTTATCAATTTGACCCATTTCAATGATTCAGACCTGGATTTCGATTGAGTCTTTGATCCGTCACTAGAAATGGGATTTTTCTTCGAGGATGCAATTCTAGCGGTGTTAGGGTCATTAGATATCATTGGGTATCAGTATCCCTATTAAAAAAGGATTGTAATTACTATGTTATTTTAAAGTCGGATTCTGTTGATATTTGATCTGCTCGCATTTCTACACACGCTCGATTAAGGTCAATTTATTTAACAGAGTACAACTAAATGATGTATTTTACATAACTATTCTATCATATCTCCAGAACTTTGAAGAGTCAAAAGGTAAGTCGTTTTCATCAACATTTGCCTTATTAAAAGACCAATTGTCATCCAATTCTTTGAATAATCTAGAAATAGGCTCAGCGTACCATCTGTTTCCTTTATAGTCAAACCAACCGAGATGGCCTCCAGTGGTAGTCGTCACAAGAGCTGTGAATGGATTTAATCTAACCTCGTTGAATGGGAGCGTTCTATATCCAATAATTGGGTCGTCAATCGAATTGACTATGATGAGAGGAACTCTAACTTTTAATAATCTCTGAATAGGGGATGCATATCTGTAATATTCGTCTGCACAATTGAAGCCAAAAAGCTTTGAAGTAAAATTATCATCGAAATCCTTCAACTTACCTAATTTGAAATTTTTTGGATTTTTCTTGTATGCTTCGACTAGCGGGTTGCTTCGTAAGTGGCCCTCGTAGTGTTCGTTCAACAAATCTAGCAAATTATTGCACATCTTTGGTGAATAGATATGACTTCCAAGTAAACTAGACTGCAATTGAATACATGAATCGGGAAAATCCCATGGAGAACCCATGATAGCACCACCCTTGATGTTGTGATATACATCATCAGCCTCTTGCCCAAGATAATTAGCACAAATTGCTCCTCCCAATGAGAATCCTATAAGATAAATTCGTTTATTAGGCCAGTTAGGTCTAATGTGCTCGTTTATCAAGTACCGTAAATCGTTTGTCCACAACCCACAGAACAATTGGGGGGACGTAATTGTGTGGTTGGCACATCCTCGTGAATTCAACACCAATGCATCAAAATCGTACGGCTTATCGGTAACCTTACTCAAAAATGCCCTGATATACGATTCGTAAGAACCACCAGATAATCCGTGTAATGCAATCACTAATGGCCTGGAGTCGTCGTTCAAGAGCTCCTGCTCGTGTTCTGGATTCAAATACTCGGTTCTGGGTGGAAGATCCTTGGTTTGACTGGCTGGTCTATATTTCTCGTGATCCGGATCCTGCTTTCCCTCTGGAACCACATAATCAACCGCTATCGTACTTCTGCCTTCCCAATCGTCGTACTTCAACTTTTCACCTTCAACCTCGTATAGCTTTCTCTCCAGGTCAATAGTCAAAATGCGTCTCTTGTACCAAACCTTATCAACATTATCGAACGTTCTGACCCCCGTGTATGCTGTCTGGAAGTCTCCTGACGGTAATAGAGGATTATACCAGAACGAAGCACCTTTATACAACTCTGGAACTTTACGTGATAGGATATCCTCAAATGTGGCCTCTCCGGAATCCTTTCCCTGGAATTTTAAGGGTGTAGTAGGATAAGCATTATCCACATGCGACTTCAAGAATCTAAAAACCATACTTTCTCTTGTCAACTAGTCTCTATAAGTGCTATCAATAAATTTTTACAGCTATTCTATCTCATCGGATATAGGTGGTTCCTCGGCCCAAGTCTAACCTGCAAAATGTTTATCGTCCTGCTATAATCTATCTAACCTGCAAAAGAGGCTAGTCATCCCAAAAGGAGTAAGACCAAGAGGATACAATATTGCCACTAAAAGAGGACTATACTTAAGTAGCCTAATTCATTGCTTATATTAAAGAAAAGATTACTTTAGAAGAACAGGAAAGATGCAATTCTCTTTATCTGTTTTTACCACCATCGCTACTGCATTATTGAGCTTGCCATGCGCAGATGCAGCTAAACACTCCGCTAAAATTAGCAAAATTCCTGTTGAAGAGTCATTGAACGTCAACACTTTCAAAGAATACACCGACGGATTGGCTAATAAGTATTTAAACATTTTTAATGCAGCCAACGGAAACCCGGTTGCTTTTGGAAGCCAGAACCCGGGTTCGGAAGCCCAGGTACCATTTATCAATCCTACAGAGGGCAAGCATGAAGCACCATTGACGAATTACTTGAATGCGCAATATTTCACTGAAATTCAATTAGGTACTCCAGGACAACCTTTCAAGGTTATTTTAGATACCGGTTCTTCGAACTTGTGGGTTCCATCCGAAGATTGCTCGTCGTTGGCTTGTTTCTTGCATTCCAAGTACTCGCATGACTCTTCGTCCACCTACAAGGCTAATGGGTCGTCGTTTTCTATTCAATACGGTAGTGGTGCCATGGAGGGTTACGTTTCCCAAGATACGTTAGCTATTGGTGATTTGATTATCCCAAAGCAAGATTTTGCTGAAGCCACTAGTGAACCAGGGTTAGCTTTTGCCTTTGGTAAGTTTGATGGTATCTTAGGTTTGGCCTACAATACTATTTCTGTGAACAAGATTGTTCCTCCAATTTACAATGCCATCGAGCAGGGCTTGTTAGAAGAACCTAGATTTGCTTTCTACTTGGGCGACACTTCCAAGAGTGAGGAAGACGGTGGTGTTGCTACTTTTGGTGGTATTGATGAAGATTTATTCACCGGAAAAGTTGTAGAGTTACCAGTCAGAAGAAAGGCATACTGGGAAGTTGAATTCGAGGGTATTGGTTTAGGTGACGAATACGCCGAATTGAGCAAAACTGGTGCTGCCATCGATACTGGTACTTCTTTGATCACTTTACCATCTTCTTTGGCTGAGATCATCAACTCCAAGATTGGTGCTGAAAAGTCTTGGTCCGGTCAATACCAAATTGATTGTGAAAAGAGAGATTCTTTACCAGAGTTAACTTTGACATTCGCTGGCAACAACTTTACTTTATCTCCATATGACTACACTTTAGAAGTTAGTGGTTCGTGTATTTCTGTTTTTACTCCAATGGATTTCCCTGAACCAATCGGTGATTTAGCTATCATTGGTGATGCCTTTTTAAGAAAATACTATTCTATCTACGATTTAAAGAAAAACACCGTTGGTTTGGCCAAGGCTAAATAATTAAATTTCTTAAAATTAAGTCTTAGTTAGTTATGCTTTATTTTTTATTTGCCCTTTTAGTTTCAAGTATTCAAAATGCTGTTGCACTCCTCATTAGTAACCCTAGAGTTTGCAATGCATAGTTTAATTATATCTTACGAATATATATTGCCTTTATTAGTTTCTATGTATATTGTTCCATTCCTGTATATAAAATGGCTGGGTGCAAATTTAGCCAGCCATCTGTTATCGAAAGTGGAACCAAAACTTGGATCAAATGAATGAAACAGTATTTCCTTCTTTATATACCATCTGATCTAGAATTTATCCATTTTGCTGTGTTATAATAATAGACTTCTTGATTTAAGTGTATATCTTAGAGTACTAACATGAGTGCAGGGCCTTATACTCAAGGTGTTCAAGCAATCCAACGAGATATCCCACTAAATTTTTCATTTGCTACAAATGGATCAACTGAACTTTTAACATCCAATAAATCCAATGATAGGCTTAAAAATGAAAAGCATGCTGTTGCTGAGACGGGATCTACTAAGTCGGGTTCTTTCTCAATACCATACAATCCAACAGATAATACAAATTCCTTGGACACCGCTAGTTTACTAAATCAGTTCGAAAACAGAGATCCCTTATACTCCAACACATCACATATTAATATGGTCCATACTCCTGTTAAACAGCAGTATTCTAACAGTCCTAATACACCTGTACGTGGACAAATCGATGAGAATCTTTTTAATCAAGTTCCTAAAAGATTCTCTCAGTTTATTATTAACCAACAGGTTCCCAACGATGTTCATAAATTGGATAATTTAACCCTTGATTCCATATCAATTCATAGTGTGGATGGACTAGAACTGAAGAAGACAGAGGCTCTAAGATTATCGAGTGGTAATCACTTTTCTGGCGAGAATAACAATGCACAGATAAAGCGTTCACCTTCTGCTGCTGTTTCCCAGTCCACTATCTTTTCTACCAGACAAGAAAGACGTCGTTTATTCAAGTTGGCAAAATCAAAATCTAACAGTACAAATCTCTCCAGATCCAAAGCAATTAGATTCAAGCAAGGTAGTTGGTATTATAGATTGAAGGTTAGAATGAGAAAGTTTACTAAGAAACTAAAGGCCCTAAGATTCAACAATTTTACAGTAGCATCTAAGAGAACTGGTAGTATGAAGAGGTCAAAAACCAGGGGTAAGACTTTGAAGCGTAAATATCGTAAGAATCCACAAAATGCTGCCGTTAAAAGATTAACTAGTAAAGAAATTTCCGTACCTTATTCTAATCCTCAATTGGGTAAGGGAGAAACAGAAAGAGTCGAAACATTAGATGCTATGTTGAAGCAACAAGCTGGTGCAACAAGAGAACATAACCTTCCAAATCATATAAAGCAAAATCAAATATCTGGATACATTGATGAACAGCAAGATTCATACATTAAGTCGATGTATACAAAGACAAAGTCTAGTTCTATAAACTATGGCAACAACACTTTAAACAGAAAGAGCATTAAACATAATAATTCAACCAGTGATATTGAAGAAATACCACCAACGCCCCCTCCTCACCTCGAACATAACAATTTCAGCGTGGTTGAAGGTGAAAAAGCGAATGATGTTATTGGTGCTTGGAAAAGATACTTGAGCCATGTTATAAGTCAAAGAATTCAATTGAGACAAGAGATTGTTTTCTTTCAAGCATTAGCTGCAAGCAACGATGCCAAATTTATGGTCGATGACGGTATGTCGAAGGAAGCAGAAACTAATGATGATAATTCTGAATTTGAATTTGTGTCGGAATCAGAGGGTTTACTGGCTAAATCTATAAGCGAAACAGAAACTATTTCCAGTTCTGAAATCAAAAGTAATTCTGAAATTATGGATTTGCCTACTCAAGAATTCAATAAAGCCTATAATAGAAGGTCGATGTTGGGCGAAATGTTGGATTATGATTCCTCTGATAATGAACTGGTTTCCTCATCAGTTTACTCCGATTCTTCTCATGCTTCCACTATCCGCTACGAAAATTTTATAAGAAGTGCCAGTAGCACTGCAAGTTCCGATCTTGGAATTGGAAAAAGATATGGTACGATATTGCGAAGAAACACAACTATATCGAGAAAACGGCCAGATCAGAAATCCGCATCTGGTCTGGTTTATTCTATGAAAAGATCTCAAGGGTTCCAAGTGGGACTTAGCGAATTTAAATAGCATCTATAGATTACAAAGGTTACAATTCGATAATATACTAAAGTTCATTAATATTATTTTGACAATATATACAGGTAAAAACAGTTACGCCCTGACTAAAACAGTACAAAAGTAGCATTTAGACAATCATAAATACAAATGAGACAGAGCTGGAATCAAAACAAAGAACGCTTACTTACATTTAGTTCTTTGGTTCTTCGGAAGAAGATTCATTGTTGTTTTCATTGTTTTTGTATAACTTTTCGAAAACCTTTAATGATTCATTTTGTAATTCTTCGGTCTTGGTCTTTAATTCAGCAGCATCAACTTCTTCACCGGCTTGAGCCTTGACGACGATTTCTCTTAATGCATTAAGTTGTTCCTTAACCTTTTCGGCATCGGCGGCATCAATCTTTTCCTTGAATTCGTTTAAGGAGTTTTCGGTATCGTTACATAATTGATCGGCTCTGTTAGCAGATTCAATGGCTTCTCTTCTGGCCTTATCAGATTCAGCGAATTTTTCGGCATCGTTAACCATCTTTTCGATTTCAGAGTCAGATAAACCGGAAGAACCAGCAACAGTGATAGAAGCGTCCTTGTTAGAAGCCTTATCACGAGCAGAGACCTTAATGATACCATCAGTATCAATGTCGAAGGTGACTTCAATTTGTGGGACACCCTTTGGAGCTGGTGGAATACCAGATAAAGTAAAGTTACCGATTAACTTGTTGTCTCTGGTTAATTCTCTTTCACCTTGGAAAACTCTAATTTCGACGGAAGTTTGACCAGCAGAAGCAGTGGAGAAAATTTGAGATTTCTTGGCTGGAATAGTGGTGTTTCTAGAGATTAATCTAGCGAAGACACCACCCATGGTTTCAATACCTAAGGATAATGGGGTGACATCTAATAAGACAACGTCAGTAACATCACCAGCTAAGATACCACCTTGAATAGCAGCACCCATAGCAACAGCTTCATCAGGGTTGACAGCCTTAGATGGTTCCTTACCGAAAATAGACTTGACGGTGTCGATAACCTTTGGCATTCTGGACATACCACCGACTAAGATGACTTCAGAAACGTCGGAAGTGGATAAACCAGCATCCTTCAAAGCCTTCTTACATGGTTCAACAGTTCTCTTGATGTATGGTTCAACCAAAGTTTCGAATTGAGATCTAGAGATCTTTTGGTTGATGTGCTTTGGACCGGAAGCATCAGCTGTGATAAATGGTAAGTTGATTTCGGTGTTGACAGTAGATGACAATTCAATCTTGGCCTTTTCAGCGGCTTCTCTGATACGTTGGATAGCCATTCTGTCCTTGGATAAGTCAATACCAGATTCCTTCTTGAAGGTTTCAACAATGTTTCTGACAACGGCAATATCGAAATCTTCACCACCTAAGTGAGTGTCACCGTTAGTGGACTTAACTTCGAAAACACCAGCACCAATATCTAAGATAGAGATATCGAAAGTACCACCACCTAAATCGAAAACAGCAACGACTTCACCATCGTTCTTTTCTAAACCGTAGGCCAAAGCAGCGGCGGTTGGTTCATTGACGACTCTCATAACATTTAAACCAACAATCTTACCGGCATCCTTGGTGGCTTGTCTTTGAGCATCGTTGAAATAAGCTGGACAGGTAACAACGGCGTTCTTAACTGGCTTACCCAAGTTAGCTTCGGCGGTTTCCTTCATCTTGTTCAAGATGAAACCACCAATTTGTTGTGGCGAGTACTTTTCGCCTCTGGCTTCAATCCATGCATCACCGTTGGCGTGCTTGACGATCTTGTATGGAACTTCGCTCAAATCTCTTTGGACTTCACCATCTTCAAAACGACGACCGATCAAACGCTTGGTAGCGAACAAGGTGTTTTCTGGGTTGACAACAGCTTGTCTCTTGGCTGGGATACCAACTAATCTTTCACCATCCTTGGTAAATGCAACAACAGAAGGAGTAGTTCTTCCACCTTCAGAGTTTTCAATGATCTTTGGAATCTTACCTTCCATAATTGCAACCGCCGAGTTAGTGGTACCTAAATCGATACCGATAACTGGGCCACTTGGAGCCGCAGTGGAGTTGGCACGGCTAGAGCCTGGTAAACGACGAACAACGTTCTTGAGTGAGTTTCTAGCTGCTAACATTTCTATTATAAATACTAGATATTCTTGTTAATAAATCAACTTAGATAGATATAATATATAAAATCCTCATAGCGGTTGTCGGAATGATTATATAGAGTGAAAATTTTAACCGCCCACTAAATTTACCCGGACGTTTATCCGGCGGAATCTCATGGAAGCTTCTCGAAGGAGTGGGTCATAAAAATGGGAATCTCGGAAAATGAGAGTGGCACGGAAATGTGAGTTGCGCTTGTCAAAGATGGTGACGAATATTTACATAAGAATGCGACGTCAAATTATAGTACATAGAAGGACAGTAAAAATAGAACAGTAACATACAAGATACTAAAGATGTAGAACCATTATATGTGTAGATCAGACGGAAGATTGCCATTCATGACCCATGTGAGCGACTTGTCGCCACGGAATTCTTCTATGTAGCGAATGATTTCGTCAGCAGACTTGTCGTATTTTTGCATACCTCTGGCAATGGAGTCACAGAGCTTCTTTCTTCTCTGGTAGCGCTTGGATTCCTTCGAGCGCGAGTCGCCCCTCCATTCGTGCTTGCCGAAGCGGGAATCCATCTCGCAAAGCGGTGGTTGGCCACGGAAACCCTTGGTGAACTCATCGTAGATCTCCTTTACAGTCATAGGGTTGTGGAGGAAATCAATGGAGATTTTGGGTCTCTTAGAGTCATGGAGAGACTCGGGATCCTGGGGCGAGGGCGCTGAAGGATCCTCGGACGTTGTTTTGCGCTTGAGGTAGATCTTCTTGCGGTATTTGTCCATGTTTACATTGGGTTGGTGAACTTGTGCTGCCTGTTCTTCAGCCTGCTGCACGGCTGCTGCTGCCACTTGGTGCAATTGTGGGTCCATATTGCTGTCAAGATGCACCGACGCATTAGCAAGCGATTCTTGATACGATGGCATTCCCGATGACCCATCACCCACCTGGTCATGGTCATGTTCGCCTTCTGAGGCCTGTCCTTGCACTTGTTGGCCCATCTGGTCATCGTCAGAACCCTGTTTTTGGTTGTCTCCATCTTGTATCGCCTGTAACGAGCTAATGATTGCATTCTGGTTTTTGTTCTCCAAAAAATCAGCCATTAACCCTGTCAACTTCTCAATCTTGGTGTTTTGATAATCCAACACATGTCTCAAGTACGACAATTCTTGTGTAATCCCCGCTAACTTGTCTCCTTCAATTTTACTAATAGCGTCGTTAATCTTCTCAAAACTCTCTTGTATGTAGTGATTCGAGAACTCTGTCTCATCTATGCTCTCCATCCCATTATCAACATTACGGTTTGAACTAGGGGACCTATTAGGAGCCTCCACGTTACCTTCGCCTGGCAAAAGTCTCGATGCATTTAAATCTTCTTTCATGTTATTATTTATACCTTCCATTGCAATTAGCTGATTTGTCTCAAATGGTATAATTGCAAAATGTCGGTCAAGTTTGTTTGTTTTTTCCTTGTAAACATCATGAAGGGAGACTTTTTTCTCATTTTATGGATTTTGTCTCTTCTGTCGTTTTGATGCGCGCACGATGATATATTTCAATAGGTTAGGTGTTGGTGATAGATATATACGACGGTATTGGCATAGCACCAGTATAAATTGTGGAAATAGCACGATTGTATGGTTCAATGGTACGATTAGTAGGCTGTGTATTCTTCCTCGGGGAGAAACGAATGACAATCGGCTGATTCGGCAGAAACTGTAGGACCAAAGAGCGCAAGTAGACCTTTGCAATAGCCGTTAATATTCAAAAAGATAATACGACATTTGCCCGAGTCTCCGTATAATTCAGTGGTTAAGCGTCTGAGTTGGTCGAGGTTGGTGCTTCTGGGAAGAAAAAGCCCATAGTTCTGGGTATATTGCATCACCTGATGGCATAATTGGTTGATGGGGAATGGCTGCATGTTGTACACGTCGAATCCATCGGCATCTTTGTAGGATGGACCACCCCATGGAGGAGAACAGAATATGAAGTCAAATATGGCCGACGGGGTTGTAGTATTGCGTAGATGCTGGGGGATCCACTTCTGATTTGGTGATCCATCAGGTAAAACCAGGCTGAATTGGTTCCAGTCGCCCACTTTGGGCCATATTCGGTTTTCCACTCCATATACAGCTGCATTGTGCATTGTACACTTCATATTGGTCGGGTTGATATCGATAGATCCTACACTTGGAAAATAGTTAGCAAATTGTATGGTGTTTCCTCCACCACCGCAGCATATATCCAATATATTACGAGCTTCGGGCATGAGCTCCAGTACTAGCTGGGCAGTATATATGGCAATATCTTCGGGGGTGACTGAGAACCAAAGTTCTGCTGTCATGAAGATACCTTCGTCAAATTTACTGAACAAACTGTATCTCTTGTTCCAATACTTCTTACAGTTCTTAGGAAGCGTGTTATGGTTGTGCATTAGCAATTCATTCTCATCTTCAATAGCATAGTCATCTTGATCTATCGACTCTGTATCACTACTCATCTTACAGCATCAGCTCATCGGAAAATTGATTCCATTGATAATTTCTATTTAAGGTCGCGCATCATTCTGCTACAACTGTCTGCATAAGAAAATATGTTTAAGATTCTGAGCTTTAGCAAGATAAACGTCAACCTAAAATAATGGTACATAACTTTAATATAAAGTTTCTACTAATAATAAATTCTAGAAGTCATTGCAGTATTTCTGCATAGGACTTTCATTTCGTATAATTTTTGTCCTTTTGCAGAACTGGCGATTTCTGAATGAATCTTGCATATTTACTGTATTTAGAAATACTATTCCATTAAATAATACATATTATGGTCTAAAGATATAATAATCATTAGACGCCGGGAAATACAAATACAAACGAATAAATTACAAGAGAAGAAAACGTACCCAAAAAGAAATAAATATAACCTTCTTAACACTAAATTTTCCAAACTTTACCTTCTCCAACCATAATCTTGTTCTCGGCCTCCATTCTGTCAAAGGCAGCACTAATTTCATCTTCAGCAAAGATATCTTCTTGTTCCAAATCCTGGTTAATGTACTCAATAACTTGCTCGGTTGGTGCTGCTCCGGATTCGTTTTCGAAAATTGAAGATTGCATAGATCTGGCCATTAATCTTACGAAAGTCGAGTATCTTTCACCACTTATTCCTGAAGCTGACTTGTTCGACTCGTTAGTCTCAGCCAATGGTTTCATATCCTGAGTATGCTGAGTGCCTTGAGCTTCTTGTTCTGGTTGTGTTATGTGTAAGTTATCAAGATGTTCCTCCATCTCTGCTTCATTAGGAGAAGATGCTGGGTCAGCTGGCGGGGAATCGTGTGCAGTTTGTGCTTGTCCTCTGAATCTGGACCTAGTTCTTGTATTTCTTGGAGGCAATTCCTCGTTATCTGATTCGTCTTCTTCTTCTTCTTCTTCTTCCTCTTCACTTTCGGCGTCAGATTCATGGTGGGTCTTTTGTTTCTTAGATTTGGATTTTCTTGTGACTTCTTTGAATAATGCGAATCTTAATAACTCCTCTGCAACCTTGGCATCCTTCACTTCGACAGTCTTGGATAATCTGACTTTGGCGTGCGCAGAAGCTAAACGAATCAACGTTTCTAATGTTCTGGCAGTAATTGGAGCTGTGTGTCTTTGGTTGTTATCAATTAAATCATTTCTTAATGCAGAGTAAGTATTCACAATATATTCTGAAGCCTTGCTACTCAAAACAGGCTTTATTCTTTGTTTGGCATACTGTACATATTTTTTCATAAATGGAATGGACAAAATTGTTGGTGCTTTGTTGGATTTCGTAGAACGTACACCCGAATGTAATAACGAATTGAATTTTTCAAATATTGGTTGTTCCAACTCTTCTTGCTCGTTGGTGGAATCATCACCAACTGCTAACGATAAGTTACTTCTTTCCCTTATAGGTTCTCCTTCTAACAAACCTGGAGGAATAAATCTATGCATTCTCAAAACATGCTCTGAAATAACTCTATCTTTCGTAGCTTGAACATCATCTGTAACAACAAATAGTAAATCAAAACGTGATAATAAAGAGTCTGGTAAAGCAATATTTTTATGAGGATCTTTATGCACGTCGTATTGACCAAATACTGGATTTGCTGCTGCAATAACCGAACAACGGGCATTCAATGAAGTATGTATACCTGCTTTGGCAATAGTGACTGTTTGTTGTTCCATAACTTCATGGATAGCAACACGATCAACATCAGACATTTTGTCAAATTCATCAATACACACGATACCTCTATCAGCTAAAACCATTGCACCTGCCTCTAATCTTCTTTCTCCTGTTTCTTTATCAGTAGTAACAGCCGCTGTCAAACCCACACCAGAAGAACCTCTACCAGTAGTAGCAATGGCTAATGAAGCAGTGTTCAAAACAAATCTTAAAATTTGGGATTTAGCAGTAGAAGGGTCACCAACCATTAAAATATTGATATCACCTCTTAAATGGGTACCGTTATCTAAATTCTTTTCTACCCCACCAAGAAGCATCAATAAAACGGCTTTCTTGATGTAATCAAACCCATAGATAGAAGGTGCTAAAGAATTAGATAAAGTTTCAAATATCTTCTTGTCTTTTGACAATTTGTTAATATTTCTAATGTCTTGATCGGTCAATTTTTCTTGAGAAGCAACACCCGTCGATCTCGCATGTAATGGGTAAACAGAATTGGCCAAGATTACAGTTCTGAATGATGCACTGGTATTACCAGCACCCCCCAACGCACGGTATACACCCACAATTTGGATACGGTCACCAGGCTTGGTCAAGTCAACCAAATCGTCGTCCAATATAACGTCAACAGATCTCGGTAATTGACCTGCTGGTGCTGTTTCTGGCATTTCTTGAACCGATATTTTCTGATGGTCTCTGTAAGTGGAGTATCCATATTCTGTTGTCAATTTATTACCGTCAAGATCTTCTGTTGGATAGATTGCAGCAGTGGAAATTGGATCAAATGATGTGGTCTGGTCCCTATATTCTCTAGCATAAAATCTGCTAGTCTTTTCGGCGTAATGGACCGACCTTATAATCTTAGGACGCACTAATGAAGCTCTAGTCACAATACCCTCAATCGAAACCATTTGCGAGAGATGATGCGAGTTAATAGATCTAGGCGATACTTGGTGGTCCCCGAATGATCCCTTGAACGATAAGTAAAATTGTTGGTTTTCATCCATCGCTTCGTACCTCGAATCTGTAGGATCGTATATCGTCAATACCGTATCTCTCAATGCCCTTTCACACGCTGGCAAATAATCCGCTGGAGTATTTAACAATCCTCTCCAGAATTCTTTGTCAAATTCACGAATTTCGTCTAATGAAACGCATAATCTATATCTACCCTTCATCAACATATCCTTGATTTCTGTTCTATATTGAGTACCTTCCACATCAATCTTATCTAAGAATTCTTGAAACCTTCTGACTCTATCACCGAAAACAGCATCGATAGGCTGTTCATTTATTTGTGTTGTATCATCCATTTCCTATCAATTAAGCAAAAAATGTAACTAATGAATGAATAACTAAAGAACAAAATTATGTATCGCTTCAACTGTATGGGAATGAGTGTACTGAAAAAAAATCCGACGCGTTCAATTAATTTTCTCTTTTGGGAAAATTGAATTTTAGTACACAAAAGCCTTTCATTAGGAAGAGAACATATATACTTATATTGGTCTATTATACAGTTTTATATATGTATCTGTGTATAACGAGTATGATCACAAGCACCAGCCTTTAGCATAAACTGTAGTACTGTCGGATCTGTCTTTATCATCGAATAATTTATCCCACTCCTCGAATTCTAAAGCAACATGGGTCTTGTATCTTCTGTTCTTTTCACTATCTAACAAAGATATATAACTCCAGTCCAAGAAATCTTCCAAGTTGTAGTTAAGCTTTTTGAACGGCTCACCGAATATTTTAGCCAAAGTAGCAATATTAGGATGGTAGTGAGACATTAAAGCCTCCAACTCCCATAAGGATGAACCCATAGCACCAGTTTTCAAAGGATCCGTCTCGTTGTTGTCGAAGGTATCTTCATATTGAGCAGCAGAAACATCAGGATTATGCAACATAATCATACATGAAGGATGCCTTTTTAACAAGTTATAGATGAAAGGAATAACTATGACAACACCTGAAGCACTCGACGTTATAGATAATCTAGCCAATTTCTTAATGAAAGAAGCAATCAAGCTGGCAGATAAGTGTGTAGAGGAAAGAAATAAGTCACATAATCTAAAGAATCTGGATCTGTAACGAGTATACAACAAGTTGGGTGTCAACAACGAGTATAACTTCGAGTAAAAATCAGGATATTCCAAGTTGTATCTTTTCATAAGTTCGTACAAAGAATTCAACGCAAGAATAGGAATGACACCATCCTCGCCAACATTGTATGAGTCAGTTAAGAAATCCATTAAACTTTGTGGTTGAGCCATATATGGAATAACCCTCTTGTGCAAAATAAGTAAAATTGATTTGTATTGGGAAATTAATAATGGGTATGATAACACAGAAATGATACACTTTTGGTATTGCATTTTAAATTGTGATATTTTGTATGCTATTGAAGGAAGCTGTTGTTTAATCCACGTTTTTTCTTGTTCAAGAACTTCCACTTCAGGTGTAAATAATAATTGGTTCTTGAATATGCAGTAAAAGTTAGCAAATATCATTCTTAGTTGTGTAGTAGTCTTTTCTGTTTTCCATGTATTTAATGTTTCATGCAAGTTGTTGACAAAGTAGAACTGCAAGTCCCAATTCTTCTTAAACTTCTCGATGAATTCCAAGATGATGAAGTTTTCTGTCGATCCGTTGGAATCAATTTCACCATTTTCACTCAATAACAATGCTTCCACCAATCCTTTATATGTCAATGTAGGGAAATATAAATCATTCTCACCTGATTTCATGCATGTACTTTCCAACTTTACCAAGTTTAAGCCTATCTCTAATAAGTCAACTTGTAAGGACGTTTCATATGCCAATTTTTGCACAATGAACTCGTTTATAATCGTCTTGAATGCGTCATATTTATCTGAAAGCCATTTTACCACCATCCTTTTCTTGTCATCATGAGATTTCTTATTTTTCATCACGTCATTCTTGAGCAAGTTTTGGAAACATTTGTATAGCGTAATAGAAAGTTGACGGCCTACTGTTTCAACTTCTTCTGATTCTCTTTCTGATAGCTCTTTTTTGATGTGCTTATATTGTTCCAACAATTGTACGAAATTGTTATAATGCTTCGATGAGGTCAATATTTGATCCCCAAGGTTTTGTATTTCTTCTACAGATAATATGGCACTTTTTTTCCCATTTGAAGCTTTCTTTTGTTTACTTGAACTCAAAGAGCTATTTGCCTTTCTCTTTGGCGCCATTATGATTTTTGCCTATTACTATTACTTCGATTATAACCGTAAATGCTAGTTTGTAAGGCCCTATAAAAAAATTGCAACTGATGAGTATGCTTGTATGTAGGCCCTCAGTGAGTATTTTTTTATGATGTTACCCGGCACTTCTCATCTAGTATATAAAGAGTTTTAGCCCATCAGTTTCTTCGAAACTAGGAAGATTTATTCTCTCATATGACCTTCCAAGTTTTATACTCATGATGAAATCTCGCGTTATTCAAGACAATTCCCTTTAGAGTTGTAGTCTTTCTTTCGGGAGAGATTCCTCTGAAATTGCTTTCTCATACGAGAGAGTAGGGTTTTATTGGTTAAGGTGTTTGGCGCAAACTATTCTTGTTACAAAAATATCACAGACGCTTAAGAGAACTTCTGACCCTCCCACTCAAAACATTGGAATATGTCATTAAAAGTAGAAATCAATATACAACTACGACGCAAAATGTGAAGACCGTGTAGAATGTAAGCGAAACCGCATGATAATGTGATTTCATTTAGTCACATTATGAAGGGTAGCGGAATAGTGATAGTAGAAGATATGACGACTGCGTGTAATAGTGGACTAATGTGTTTCTATCAATAGTCTTGTGACCGGAATAATCTTGAATTCCATGTCTATGATTTATGAGTACGATTACATATCTTACATTCCGTATTTGACATGGAGGTTATTTGCATTGCCCAAAAGGTAAACTAATTATACAAATTATAAAAAAAGAGAACAGACCCGAACCTAACCGAACCTAACTATCAGAATCAAACATTAACGTAAATATAGGGTGTATACTGGGGAAACATGTACGTGATAACACGCAAGTAAAATAAGTATATAGTAACTTCGTTGATGTTGTTTAAATGAAAGTTTCGTAAGCAACTGGAGCTAAGGTTTGAGGAACGTTTTCCTTAGTAGTGACGATTCTGGCGTCTCTTGGCTTAGCTGGTTGTCTCTTTAAGTGAACGTGTTCACCCTTGGCCTTGGCTTCTCTCTTTAAAGCAGCGTTAGATTTAACTCTGTTGATGAATTCTTGACGACAAGCAGAGTGCTTGATGTGTTCGACTCTCAAGTTAATTCTCTTTTCGAGGTATCTGTTACCAACAACTTTGTAGACAATAACACCAACAGCAGACTTGGTGACGTTGTAAACGATACCAGTCTTACCTTGGTAGTACTTGTGTGGCATACCCTTTTGGATAGAACCATTGGCCTTGATATCAACGATATCACCAACTCTGTAGGTCTTTAAGTAAGTAGATAATGGAATAGCACCATGTTTCTTAAAGTCACGTTGGAAAAGGTAACGAGTACCGGATCTATAACCACGACTAAATTAGGTTAGTATTACATTCACCTTGTCTTTACAGATACTTGTTCAGGTTATATCTCTTCTAGAATTAACAGCCCATTATATCCTATCAATTTTATCCTCTCATTAATCAATTTTCTCTTCAATATGGCCATTCTGTCCCTTTTCAACTTCGTTCTTACAAAAATTTCATGCCATATATATCTCTTAAGAGCTAGCCTTTTTGAATCTTATTGACAACATTTACTTTAGAGCGAGGTATCCTGAACTATATCTATCAAACTAGTATCTCACATACGATTTACCCATTTTCTTTAGTTATTGTATAAAGTAGCTAAGTCTATAAGCCAGTTCAAGTTCTTTTCATTATTTAGTACCTGAAAATTTTCCAGTGAGTAGCATCAGTCGGGGCTGCATAACCAAAAATATAATTGTGACTGCTTCTTTTATTTGCACGAAAAATGGCAGTCTCACTAAAATGCGCATAGGGCTTAAACCTATATATGACTTCAATTGCTGCAACACCAATATATTAGTGGAAGCAGTTTACCAAAACTATAGTATTTTTTGTATTGATATGTACTAAATATATTCTATTGATTGTTTTGAAAAAAAGTATATATATTAATGTATTTATTCAAGAATTGAAGAGGCATTTTCATTTAAAATCAATTAAAACAAATGTCAGAGAATTTGTCATAAGCTCTATAGATAAACCCTGTTTTCTTAGGTTGTGATGCAATCCATTCATTTTCTTCTTCTTCCTCAAGGTCTATGGCTTCTTTTCCAGTGGTGATATCCGCTTCGGAATCTTTTCTGATATGAGTTTTCTTGATGAATTTCCAAGCAAAGTACAAAACAATGAAGAAAGCAGGAGCAAAGTAGGAAGTGAACAAATTAGAAACAGAAAACTGACCAGGGAAGAAAATCCAGAATCCATTGAAAAATAAAACTAAAATGGTCAAGAAAAATCCGAAATAAGACATGTAAGGCTGGCAAAAGAAAGGTGGTTGATAATATGTGTCTTTTTTGTAGTCAAAACCTTGTGCATCCAAGGCACGACGAAACTTGAAGTAGCAAAGCCATATTACAAAGTAGGTGCACAATAAACCTGTAGTCGCTAAATTAATAAACCATTCGAATACTTGCGCAGTAGAGCTTGAGATACTCAAGAACGATAAGCATGCAACCAATAAAGAACCAATGACACAATAAATAGGAGCCCCATTTTTCAAACATTTTGAAAAGAAGCGAGGCAAGTACCCAGCCAAGGAAGCACTGTAGGCACATCTGGTAGCAGCATAACAGAAACCGTTACCGCAAGACCAGGCAGCAGACATGATTACTGCATTAACAAGAGAGTCCAATCCGGTAACACCAACATTTTTAACTCCAATAACCCATGGAGAGGCTGCTGCACCCACCTTTCCTGTTGCTGATGCTGCTACTAAAGCTGGGTCATTTGATGCACATAAAGAGTTCATGAAGAAAATACCACCGAAGTAGAATAAATATATTCTGATGTAAGCTCTTCTTCCAGCCATTGGAATGACTTTACGTGGTTGTGAGACTTCACCTGCAATCATTCCTAAGATATCTGGACCCCCACAGGCAAATGCAGCGTAGATTAAGACATTCCACCAGCCAAGAAATTTGCCGGTACTACCAGATACAAGATAAGACTTGAATAATCCACCTTCAGACCAATGTTGAAACCCATATGAATCCTTCTTAGGGTTACCACCACACATGGAAATCAAACCAAATAACATCAACCCCACAATAAGTAAAACTTTTAACATCGATGACACGAACTCGATCTCACCATACCAATTAACACCAAATACGTTGAAAAATAAAATCGACAATATTCCCACTGCAATAAATATTCCTGGGTTGGCATCGGTCCAAAACCCTATAACAGATGCAAATGCCACAACCTCCACACATACGAACATCAACGTTGTATACAAATATATCATAGTACATGCAAATCCCATAGCAGGATCAATCCATCTAGCGGAATAATGCAAAAAACTTCCCTTTATAGGAAGAAACGAGCACATTTCAGCAACACACTGCATCAACGGCCAAACCACAAGGCATGCCCAGAATAAAAACCCTATAAATAAAGATAAACTTCCTGAAGTCATTAACGGACTTGAAAGACCAATAAACAAACCTGTTCCAATACTCTGACCAATAATCATTAACGCAACATGCCTCAGACTTAACTTTCTTTTCGTCTCACCATATTTCTCTTTATCTATTTTATCATTAAAATCATCGAAATTGGTGGTGTTATTTAGCATATCCACAGATCCTACTTTTTCCACATCAACAGTGGTACCAAAATCTTTTGATAGTTTGTTCATCTTTCTTGTTTTATTATTCCCAAATTTTCACGGCTTCCAATATCTTTTTCTCGTCATATTTACTGAAATTTTCTTTCTATATATATACTGGTTTACTGATACCATAATCTTGCAAGGCATTCTCTTATCATGCTGCAATCAAAGATACTTGATTGAGAATTTACGCCCATACACTATTGTTACTATATGCCTAATTAAGTAATGCGCCAACTAATATACTGAACATGCTCCTACAAATATCGCTCATATATGTCCAAGAACTTTTTACACGAGATTGTTGAAGCCCGTACTTTGTAACATAAAGATAACATCTGAATACGTGACTTCTATGAGGGAATTATCTAGCAATATTTTGTACAACAATAGTTGATTGATTTTATTTTTGATACTTGCCTTAGCGGAATTACGAATGCGGCATTGTGAAAATTTGGGTTGTATTATTAACTACCCCATGTTTTACTTGTGTTATACCTATCCATTATTCGCTAAATAACCAGTATTTGGTGTATTGGTATGGAAGTGGGGCCGTTGTAATGCTCAAACTTAAATAGTAGGAGGAGTTGAAGAAAGAGGGTTTGGGGGGGGTTAAAACGGGGAGGAGACATATTTATACAATTTACTCAAAAATGGATAATTTGTGAAAAATTGCTACCATATCTGGTTTGAACGCATCCGAAGATAAACGCTATTTTGAACAAGAATTACTATAGTAAAAAAAAAAATTCATTAGTTTTCTACGTTAATATTTTCTGATTGGCTCAAGTATTCTGATAAGGTTGTATTGTGAAGAGATTAGAAGCGTATCTTTGTACCTGAAAGAACTGAGATGAATATTCCTGTATATAATAAATAAGGTAAAGATGAGAAGAGCATCGAGGTAGATGGTTAGTAAAAGTAAGTCAATAACTAAACCAAATGTCGAATAAACACAAGTTTTTGGTACTAAATCCTTCACCCGAAGGGTTAGATAAGGTAATAGAGAAAGCTAATTTGCAAAATCAAAAGATTGGACCGTTTGAAGCGATATTGTTGTTAGGAGATGTCTTACCGGAAGGCTCAAGTATACCGAGCAACGAATTTCAACAGAGTGCATTTTTTACACAAGGAACTAATGGTATTAGTGAAAATATCCCAGAGGGGAACTCAGAGAGTAGGTTAGTAGATGTGAAGAAGAATTTGACGTATATGAAGACGCCATTTACGAAATTCAAACTTGCATCGGGATTAACCATCGCCTATTTAGCAGGAACAGAAATAACCGAAGAAATACAGCAAAATGTAGAGAAAGAGATGGGTGTGGGTAAGATAGATATTTTGGTTACATATAGCTGGCCTTATGCGATTGCAAGACAGCGCAAATTGTTGCTAGTTGCCAATAACAAGATTGATTCCCTTGTCAAAAAATTCAAACCTAGATATCACTTTGCAGTGGGAAATGAGAGAGGAAGATATCTTGAGAATGAACCATTCAAATGGGAGGATGATTCGATCACCAGGTTTATCAGCTTGGGTCAAGAAGGAAGCGGTGAAAAATGGTTCTATGCGTTTGAAATTGCTAACGAATTGACACAAACATCGCCAGCACAATTGGTAGAAAATCCGTTCACTATTCAAGTTGTAGATACACCTGAGCCAGCAAAGAGGCCAATTGAAGATGTGGAGGAAAAGAATGTTGCTCCAGTTAAGAAGGCCAAGGTGGTTACTCCTGATCAATGTTTTTTTTGTTTATCAAATCCAAAGGTTGAGACGCATATGATTGTATCTATTGGTTCATACACCTACATGACCGTTGCTAAAGGTCCTTTGACAAGACCATCTAAGAACTTGGCATTCTCGGGACATGCAATCATTATCCCAATAGAGCATATGGCGACTTTAAGAAATACGACTGATAATATTATCGAGTCCCCGATATATCAAGAAATAGTCAAGTATCAAGATTCCTTAGTGAAGGCATTTGCTGTTTCAAAACCCTTCTTGAGGCTTGTATTTTTTGAAATTAACCGCAAGACTAATGTACACCAACATGTACAATTCTTACCAATAGGTGAAAATTTAATAGAAGCTTTTCCAAAAGCACTAGAAGAAAAAAGTAAACTAAATAATGAGAATTTTGAAAGAAACCAAAAGTTAAATTTTGATGAATTTACGGATGCTGAAAACCCCGAATTATTAAAAATACTAAATAATTCAGATTATATTCTATTTACCGTATGCCATAATGCATCTGATAAAACATTCTATGTTGCTGAATTAAAAGACGAATCTAAAGCTGTTGATTTACAATTTCCTAGGAGAGTTCTAGCATATACTTTGAAATGCCCTAAAAGAACTTATTGGGATAAATGTCAGCAATCGAAATATAAGGAAACACAAGAATGTGAAGAATTTAAAAATTTTTACAAAGAGTTCGATTTTACTAAATAAGTCTATTTATTATGCTATCTATTTACATTTAATATCCATTCCAAGCTCGCTAATACACTTTGTACATGAGCAGTCAAAAAACCATTCTCTTAACTGTTCTTGTCTTATTTGAACATTTTCATTTGAATAATTACCATAACTTATGAACAATTCTGTATTTGGGTCAACGTCTCTTAATGTTCTGAAATATAAGGTATCACCTTCACGAGTTTTTATTAAATTTGGATAACATGAATGGTTGAAAAAGGATGCAGATGGAAAAATGGCGAAACCAAAATAGTCTTTCTCTTCTGCATCATCCACAGGTTGGGACCAAATCCCAAATGCATTGGTGAGATTCGTACCAAGTATCGTTCTGATTAATTCACTTGTTACTAATGGCTGAAGCTCAGTGTGGACTGTAAGCCTCACAAACTTATAAATATTAGTATATGATTGTAATAATTGCGGGTATCTCTTTAACTTATCGAGTTCATTGGATTGTAGACTTTCGAAGAATTTCAATTCATGATGCTTACCTTTATACATTTGAAATAGTATTCCAACAATATATTTGGCTTCTATGTATTCCGATTCACCGATCTTTGGAATATTATTCAATCTTTTCGATGGTTTCATTTTATCTATCTTCTCTTCCCATTCACTTATCTTTTTCCATTCTTCTATAATTTGCTCTTCAAACTTGTCTTCATTTATAGTTAATTCGAGTTCATCTGGTTTCCTTAAACCATTATTGTAAAAACTTTCAACATTTAGAAGAGAATTAAGATAAATCTGATCAATATCGTCTGCAGTGAATGCAGACAAGCATTGCTCTGAACAAAAATATAAAGGGTGTTGACCACCTAACCTGAATTTGATAGTCTTTCCTCCGCTAAATTTGAAGCAAGATGAGCAAACTTCTTTTTTAAAGGGACGTGAAATGGCTGAACTCAAAGCTTTACTTATATGTATTACTGTATCTTTTGGAATCTCACATTTCGAGATACAACCCCTTCCGGTCGCTGTGTGACATACTTCATACCATGGTGAATTAATATCCCTATTTATTTCGTCAATAGTTGGCTTCATTTTCCATAAGTTATGCTAGTTCTAAAGTACATATCTTCGAATCATATTCCAAATTTGTTCGCACGTCAAAAATCTTTATGCGATGCCAGACAAACATTCCGTACATATAGTATACGAATTCCAAAAGTTTATTACGAACAAAATAATACACATATATTTGTTATATTTTGAGTAATAATATTTATTAATTGAACTTTATGGTCTATAATTATAATCTATATATTCTAACGTAGTGAATGATGATTATTTGTTTCAGAATAGCCAACCAAAAAAGTTTCGTAGAACCATATCGCATCGATGGGATTGCCTCGTGTACTCCACAGAGCCCTTTTCTCTTACGATTCTACTATATACTTTTCCTCTTTTTCCTCAGTATCATTCATGTCGAACTTCGAACTATTTTATAGATACAAAGTATTTTTTTATTTCTACATGTCTTCATTCGATTCTTTTAAAATTATTTCACACGATGAAAATTCTTTGGAATCGTATGATTAAGGAATAATTGCACCACCTTTTGTGGCAATTGAATATTGTTTTTGTTGTCTATAGGTTCGATTAGCGATGAGGCTGAATTTATCAATCAAATTTTGTCCGGCTGGCTTATTGAAAGAAAATGTTGCATCTACAATCTTCGTCTAAAATTTATCATAATATATCGCCTAAGGAAAATATACACTTTAACTAGAACAACCAGCCAATAAAGGTATCATAGTACCATGCTTTATCCTTAGGATTACCTTGAGCTTGTCTTAATGCTTCCTTTTCAGCAGCAACATCGGCAAATTGTTGTTCTTCTGAGTCAATAACGTCCCTGTAAGTCTCTAAATCAACATCTTCAGGTTTGATCATCTTGGTACGGTAGTATAATTTGAAACCAATATACATAATAACAAATACTGGTAATGCAATATAACCAGTTATGAAATCCTTGTATGTGAAAGTATCACCTAAAAACGCAGTAAAGTTTTTGATGAAAATAACGAGCACGCAAACAAATAATGCAATGTATGAACCAAATGGTTGTAATGGTGATCTATATGCCAATTCATTCTTTCTATCCATACCTTGAGCTTTACATGCCTTCATGAAGCGGATATGAATAACTAAAATACACGCCCAAGTGATTAAACCAGTAATACTGACCACGTTGACGAAATAACCGAAGACTTCTGAAGAATTAGAAGAGACGGCCATAAATGCAAGTAAGCAGAATGAGAAACTCAATGCAACACCGAAGTAAGGAACTCCCATTCTGTTTGTCTTCGAGAAGAATTTAGGTGCATAACCTGCTACTGATAAACCGTAAATGGTACGGGAGCAAATATACATATCAGAATTAGCGGCGGATAAAACGAATAATAAGATACACGCGTTAATAACGTGGTCTAAACCTCTGATTCTGGCATTCTTTATAGCAATAACGAATGGAGATGCACTAGCACTCGAACTACCAGCAGACAACAATAATGGATCGTTGGCTGGAACACACATTCCCAAGAATAAAATTGACAAAACATAGAAAAGAACAATACGGTAAAGAGTCATTTTGATAGCTTTTGGAATAGCCTTTCTAGGTCTGGCACACTCAGCAAAGGTAATACCACATAATTCGGTACCAGTGTATGCAAACACAGCTGAAACAAGCACAGAAACAAAAGCAACAAATCTACCCTTATCTCCTGTAATTTCCAAATTTTTGTCTTTATTCACGTAGTGTATAAAAGCACCGGGGTCTTTCCAGTATCTAAAACCTAATCTATCATGAGTTGGACCTCCTCCCAATGCAATTACCCACAAAAGTATAATTAAACCAAGACATGTCACAACCTTGATACAAGATAACCAGAACTCGATTTCACCAAAAAATCTAACTCCCAAAACATTAACAGCCACGATAATAACCAATAAAATCGTAATCCATACACCAGGATTCACTTTATCCTTTGGAATCCAATATTGAACCGTTAACGCACCAGCTACCAATTGATTAGCTGGTAAAATCAAATATTTAATTAAATAGACATACCCACAAGCAAATCCCAATGCTGGGTCAACATATCTATTACAATACCCAGTAAACCCATCTGCTAATGGAATAAAAGTTGCGACTTCACCCAATGCGCACATGACCATATACACAACCATCCCAATTGCACTATAGGCAATAAGAATTGATGCTGGCCCCGCAGTTCTCAAAGCTGAACCAGTACCAATTAACAAACCAGTACCCAAAGCACCACCGATAGCAATCATGGTAACGTGTCTGGCATCAAGCCCTTTTTTTAATTGGTGTCCATGATCAGTGACTTGAGAAGTTGGATTGGAACGAGCAACCTGTAACTTATATTCATCTGTATGTCTTGATAACACTGATGTTACATCACTGCCTGTATTTTTCTCTGCATCTAACATAATTTGTCTACAAATACTAAAATTCTACAGAAAATTAAAATTAAGATTTATTTTATTATTTATACATATTTTCATTTGACACCGTTATCTATCCTCCATAATTTTTTTTTTGGTACAAAGATAATGAAAGCCAAGAATATTTCTTCACGTAAAAAATGCCTTAGCGGTGCATGACTAGATAGGAATATGAGACTACCTTAGTTAGGGCAGAGTCCGAACAATCGACTAGAGTGCAGGAACCTTTCCCCAAGTAAGAGAAATTATGCACGGCAATCGCACAGCTGGCTTCCAATTTGCCTAACAAAAATAAAAAATACAATTAAATGTCAAACGGACACAATAAGCCAATGAAAGATTCGGCAGATTCATAGAACAGATTTCATTGATACGCACTTGAAGGCGATTGTCGATACGAATGTGGGGCCTGGGTCAGTTGAATGCAATTTTTTCTTTGTAGGTGATGAGGTTGAGAGATTTTTTTTTTCTATTATGCCGGATTGATTAGGGGCTTTGCTCCTGGACCTATTTCATAGAGTTATAGTTGAGAGAGACGGCTTCAAATCTAACGGTAATTCTGGGGAAATTGCCGTATTGGCTTCAGAAATTCACACCATTTATTAAGAAAATAAAAGAGACCCCGGACTCACAATCACTCATAACAATCTCAATCTAGGAAAAAACGTAGCAATCAATTTGGGGATGAAAGTGGAGCAAACTATAAATGGGAGTACTACAGATCGCCGTATATTATACAGAAAATTTTCAACAGAACTAGTATCATGTATTTAATAAATATAATAGATTATAAATAGACATTCATGAACGCATAAACCTAGATGACAGCGTCATGAGACGTCTGTCACGTTAGAGTAAATAAACTCAAACACAGATGAGTGACCAGCATTTATCTGGCTTGTAAATCAGGCAAATGGATAGCCTTAACAGTGATATAACTGTTCTGACTATTAGCAATACCAGCGTAGGCATTATACCAAGCAGCAAACGCAGTAAGAAGACCAAATACACCACCGGCTTTTTTGATTGCAATACCATCTGTCTTAAATTCCGCGATCGCCAATAGCAAAAACGTAATAGAAAGGAAGAAAAAGACCGAGAAAAAGGCCACAGTAGATTTCAAAGTCATTAACATCATAAAGAACGTAAAAATAAACCACCCCACAAGGAATATACCCACAGCATTAGCAAATTCTCTTTCGTCTTCATAAGCAGCTGCAATACCAAAACTATCAACATAAAGGGCAGCCCATCCACCCCAGAAACCGGCATAAGAACTCAAAGCAACACCACCAAATGTGTTTCCCAGAGCAATCTCAAACATACCGGCAACTAATTGTGCGGCACCCCCGTAGAAGAATGCCAATCCAACAACAATGTTTGGAATAGTGACACCTCTGGCCTGAACATTAATCAAAGAAAGCAAGAAAGTAGTAAGCGCGAAACCTGACAATCCTAATGGTGCAGGGTTGGCTAAATTGTGCTTTGGTGGTGGAGCTAAACCAGGATTCAAGGTACCACCAAATGCTTCAACCAATTCATCACGACGATACTTTTCATTACCAAATTGGATGTATTCTCCGTCTGCAACAACTTCAGTAATATTATTGTCTTTGTAATGAGCACTTCCTGCACCTTGGGATTCTTGACCATTTTTCACGACGAAGTGATGGTCTTGCTCTTGTTGATATTGTTGTTCTAAGTCACTCATTGTAGAATTTGAAGTATGTTATAAAAAAGTAAGTCCCCTAGTATCAGTGTAAGTAATATTTGTTCAAAAAGAAGTGTAATTCAAAATTATCTCCTAGATTCCAATTTTATTCAAGATAGTACTAAGTAAGTAACCTTGTGTATCAAGTAGCAATAAAAAATTAGTGTTTTCGGTTCTTGAAAACTAGCTAATCGATTTAATAAAAATTGATGATGTTATTACCAAATTAATTTTTTTAAGAATATTCTTTTCATTTATATAGTTAGCCCCACAATTCAATAACGCTCACTCAACAACTTTTTTTTAATGCCGATATATTCTTCTACAAACCTCATTTCAGCGGGGATCTTGAGAAATACACGATTTTAAACTTGTAAGTCCCACTTACAATAAGGGTTCTTGGAAAAGTGAGCAGAAAATCTACACTACCACATCAGGAGACCATGAACTACCCGAACAAAATAAGTGATTGATGCGGGAGAATAACCACGAAAAAACCAAAAAAAATGAGATTTGTGGGGCACATTGACCATTCTGAGGCATCTAACCGTTTCCAAAATAGTTCAACCAAAAGTCCGACAGCCGATTGTACTTTTTTCGCAGTATCGAATTTTACCTAAACACCGAATGAACTACGCTTAAAAAAAAGAATTGCGAGATTCATTAAGTGTAGCTCATGAAGGTTATAGGTAGTGAATGAAGGCAGAAGAGAGAACCTTGAGTGATGGGCCTTACTATAGACATGTACGGAAACATAGGAAACCGAAACACCGATGCTGGCCCGTCATGATTAGATGCAGGTCAGGCGAGATGAAAAGACTAGGGCCGGACAAAGAAATGAAGAACAATGCAAGAAGAGATTATTTTTGAGAGCCGCACGATCACAACCAATTAAAAACGACTGTCATTTATCACGAGAACTGGCTCATAGCCGGTTCACTAGTCATTAAGTGCTTGAACTGTAGTATGAGGTAGCCCAACAGACGCATCACGACCTGTTTTGTTAGAGTACATGATGTGTGACTGTTTGGAGCAATAGGAATTCTTGGAAATAATACTAAAGCGGTGCTAATTCGTAAACTTACCATGTGAGTGGCAAGACTACCGCAAACGTTTTGCTAGTGCATCTACTAGTTCCCACCTGCTTTCACTGGATAGTGGCCGGTGTATCCTCGATATGAACTTACTAACCCAACTTTTGCTACAATAGGCTTCGGATATAGTGAATTGAGAGTCCGGAGAAAGGTGCGAATTAAGACTCCAAGTGGTTCGCATTGTGAAGAATGATTGCTTCTTGCAACAATTAACAATTACTGGAGGAACAGGAGTTTAAAGGTATGGGGTCAACAACTCTTCTTTGACCATATTCGGACTTACTCCGTTGTGTAAAAAAGGGGTGCTAATTGACCACCTCATGTTGGTATTCATTAAAGTAAGCACTACATGTCGGTTGGAAGGATATCCATCTCTCACAGCTCGCTCATGCATATTAGACCCCCACAACCTCGTAATATTGTTAAAGTGGTTTGTTATAGAAGGTAAAGTCCGAACTGACCCGGCAGGCATTTCTAACTCAATGCCGCGTTCAGGCCACAAACGCATGTAAAATGAGTAAATCAAATTAACTGTAAGTTCGGGTCCCACATATTGCTGGAATTCGCAACAACCGATTATCTCTACACGTAGCCATAGGAATCAAATACATTTACTACAGTGAGTGTTGTTGAGCTAGAATATTAAGGCCAAAATCGTGTGTTTGGATGTTATTGGAGCAATGGGTCACAAATATAATGGTTTTCGCACGTTCAATTCCCGAAGCAGTCAGTTTGTAAACATTCCACAATCATTAGGTTTGTTCTACACATCAAGTCAAGTTTATTGAAAAACACATTTAACGGTTGTTTCTTTTCAGTGGATGGTGAAGAGCAGGTAAAATGGCATTTTTTAGATCATCCAAGCAAGATATGCAAGATATTTCGGACATTTCTCATTCGATGGAGAATGTTTCGATGAGTGACATGGATATTGACTCGAAATCGCAATATAATAACTTAAACAAGGAGAATATCACGCCTGGTAACTCACCGACCAAATCAATTTTACATAATTCGCCTCAACAACAGTTAGCACGGTCTAGGTTTCCCCAGGGAGTAAATTCTAATATGGATTACGGCGACTTGAAGCTTCCAAAGTTGAATCACAACGCACACACTCATGAAATTAAGACCCATAATGCAAAGACCAAGAGGTTAGCATCTGTTGCACAGCTCTACTTTTTAGATTACTATTGCGAAATGTTTGATTATGTGATTAGTAGGCGCGACAGGACTAAGCTTGTGGAACAGAAATTGATGAACGATCCTAATTTTAATGGAAATGCTCAGAGACAACAGTTGGAATGGAAGAACTATATTGGTAGAGAAAGGGCATTATTGAGAAAGAGGAGATTGAAGCCTAAACACAAAGATTTCCAAATGATCACTCAGGTGGGCCAGGGTGGTTATGGGCAAGTATTTCTTGCCAGAAAGAAGGATACAAGAGAGATTTGTGCATTAAAGGTATTGAACAAGAAATTATTGTTGAAGTTAGATGAAACGAAACATGTATTAACTGAGAGAGATATCTTGACTAACACAAGAAGTGAATGGTTGGTAAAGCTTTTATACGCGTTCCAAGACCCGGAAAAGGTATTTTTGGCTATGGAATTTGTTCCAGGTGGTGATTTCAGAACTTTGTTGAATAACACAGGATACTTAATACCTCCACATGCAAGATTTTATATAAGTGAAATGTTTATGGCGGTAAACTCATTACATGAGTTAGGTTTCACTCATAGAGATTTGAAGCCAGAGAACTTTTTGATTGATTCTAAAGGTCACATTAAGCTAACGGACTTTGGATTAGCCGCGGGCAATGTTTCTAATGAGAGAATCGAAAGTATGAGATTGAAATTGCAAAACTTACAGGATTTGGATGATTACAAAGTACCATCCAAGTTGATGATTGAAAGACAAAAGATTTTCAAGAGATCACAAGGGCACCATAATTTGGCTAACTCAATTGTTGGTTCGCCCGACTATATGGCATTGGAAGTACTTGAAGGGAAAAATTATGACTATACTATTGATTACTGGTCACTTGGATGTATGTTATTTGAGAGCTTATGTGGCTATCCACCTTTTTCAGGCTCTAAACAAGACGAAACATATTATAATTTAAAGAATTGGAAAACTGCCTTAAGGAGACCTCAAACAAAAGATGGCCGCTATGTCTTTAGTGATAGAACCTGGCAGTTAATTGTTAAATTAATTGCCTCGCCTTCATCTAGATTAAAGAATTTTAAGCAAATTCAAGCTATGTCCTACTTCAACGATATAAGTGATTGGAATAAATTAAGAGAAAAGACACCTCCATTCACTCCACAGTTAGATAACGAAGAAGATGCTGGTTATTTCGATGACTTTGAAGATGAAGAAAGTATGCAAAAATACAAAGATGTTTTTGCAAGACAAGAGCATAATGAACAATTATTAGAGAATTCAAATAATAAAAAGGCGAATAATAATTTTATCGGTTTTACATTCAAGCATAAATTGAATCCGAACAATAAATTCCAGCATGGGGAAATTAATCTATTGGGTAATAATCATAATAGATTAGATCCTTTAGCTACCTTGTATTGATTATATCTATATACCTAGTGCATATACATGTATACAATCTTATTTAATAATGTATTTATGATAGCCTTTTACAAATTTATGACTTCCAAATAAAATCATTCTCTACTTTATTTGCAATGTATTTTCTTTGGTAAGTATTATGGATCGTCTCACATTCACTACCAGCTTTGCTAATAACAAGTAGTAGCTGATCTTCTGTAAACTTACCATGCGATTCTAGCAACAACAAATTTGCTGCATTACCATCCTTAAGCGAAAAGCATATAACATGATGTGACTCGGAATCTATCAATTTGTCCATATTAGGGTTAATGTGATATTCCTCCTTCTTCGCATCCGATGGTATGGATATCGATGTTGACGAAAATGAATTGTATAACGCTATATTAGCATCTATCAAGGCAAAATAACAACAATTTATGGCGGCATTAAGCTCAGTCAGGGTGAAATCTTTATTATGTTGATTGGAGCCGTTATCATTAATATTATTCTCTGTTATCAAAAATTGTACTACTATTTGAATTAGTTGTCTTGGATATTTATACCTTATAATGATCGACTGTAAAATTGATCTCAATTTGTCTTCTAATGCTTTTTCTCTTGTTGTTGAGACACCAACCGATGGCCTAACTATAATTTCTAAACTAGCCAAATTTGGTAATTCTTGTCTTATTTTTGGTTCTATAGGCCCTGTCACGGATGTTATTACTTTAGTTGTACCTGTAAACAACTCGGCTGACCCATCTACTCGGCTAAGCACTGATGTCTTTACGTCAAAGGTCATATCTTTCTATTTCAATTGTGATATATGGAACAAATCAATAGAAGTTCATCTCATCTTGATGGTACATTTTTTCTGTAGATTTAAGTACGAAAAAACATCATCGCATTAATTACACAAAGAATTTCATTAACCATTGAACTTTACCATTATCAACATTGGTCAAACATGGAAGATTACGAGAAGGAGCTATTAGCTGATTTAGGTAGCGATTCAAGTGATGAAGAACAATCGGACATTTTGAATCATAATAATGTTGACCATAATACATTGCAACCAGTTGAACACATTTCATCCCAAGATACTGAATTAGAGTTCGAGCAGAAATTAAAAAAGTTATTGAATGACGAATACAATTATAGCTTGCAGGATAGACTAGAGCAGTTTGATATCACCAATGTTAAAGACATTACCCAAATTTCTAAAATTTACCCAATAATTCCAGACTTGCAATCGCATATTGAAATTTACTCTAGTGATGATAATTGTGACTATTTGGACTTGCTCTCATCTGTAAATAACGAAAAGCAAAATGAAGAATATTCATTCATATTGATGGTAAATGAACTTTCACAGGTCATTCATCAAGAAATCTCACTAGTGCATTCATTTATCAAATTGCAATATAAAGTAGTGTTTGCAGAACTAGAGACACTTGTCTTAAATCCAATCGATTATGCCAATATTGTACTCTTAATCAAACAGGATATAACCAATATCAAAAAATATGAATCAGAACTTATGAATATTGTATCTAATGAAAAGGTACTTATAATAATTATGTCTGCTATGCAGCATATTAAAGATCAATTCGTATTAAATAACCAAGACTTTGAAATGATAATCAAAGCTTGCCGTCTTGTCATCGACCTTAATAACGTACTGAGCCAATTATCCGAGTTCATTTCATCAAAGTTGTCCAAATTTGCTCCTAATGTGTCGGCAATAGTAGGACCTATAACTACTTCTCAACTTTTAATTGCCAGTGGTTCTCTTAGACAACTATCTTTGACAGCGTCTTGTAATCTACCATCCTTGGGTGTTAGGGATTTGTCTTCTCAAAAAACCAACAAAAGCGTACGCCAAACAGGGTATTTATATCATTGTGAACTCATAAAATATTTACCTCCTAGTGTTGTTAGATCGGCCATGAGAATTTTAAGTGGAAAAGTGATACTAGCAGCAAGAATAGATCTCTCTCAGTCTTGTCCATCAGGATCTCTTGGTGAAAAATATTTGGAGGAGGTTACAAATAAAATTGAAAAATTATTAACCCCTCCAGAAGCACAAGGGGATAAAGCCTTACCGGCACCTGTTGAACATAAATCCAAAAAGCGTGGTGGTAGAAGATTCAGAAAGATGAAGGAACGTTTCCAAATGTCTGAATTGCGTAAGGCTCAAAACAAAATGGAATTTGGTAAACAAGAAGAGTCTGTGATAGACAGTTTCGGAGAAGAAGTTGGTTTAGGAATGAGTCGAGGAGGTGCTGGCAGATTAAATATTCAGCTTAACACTAATACTAATGCAAAAATGTCTAAATCGTTGACCAATAGACTTCAACTGCAAAAAGTGTCGAACAATGTCTTCAATGACGATTTCGACAGCATTCTATTAACCAACAACACAAATAATTCTTCAAATATGGTCGATAACAATGAACGAAACGATTCGAATAAGAGTAAATGGTTTACAGGAATGGTGAAAAGGAAAAGAGAGGAAGATACTGCAGAACCGTCCGAGACTAAGAAGTTAAAATTTTAGGCCATAAACCATAGACCCTGCCAGTATTTTTCAGTCAGCCTTTCATATCACAAGAGATATAATACGATTACAACTGGGTTATAACTTATTATATATTTCTTAGTTACTAGCATAATAGATATTTACACAAAACCAAAATTTTTGAGTCAAAAAAAAAAATTTCGGTGAGCTTTTACATTATAATTTGATTCATCAACTGTATGCTATCTAGTAAATTGCTCATTAGAAGTATTGTTAGAAGTAGTTTTTGTCGATTTAAGCCTAATTATAGAAGACTATATTCAATTAAGATGAGTGATAACAATAGTACGAAACCAACCACTGAACCATCGGTTCAAGGTGAAGTTCCAGTCAAGAAGGAAAAGACTGCTAAAGAATTAGAAAAAGAACGTAAGAAGGCTGAAAAATTAGCCAAATTCAATGCAAAGAAAGCCAAGCAAGTTGAAGATTCCAAGAATAAGCCAGCAGAATCTAAAAAGCCAAAGAAGGAAAAGAAGGTTGCAGAAGAAGTTCCTGAATTTAAAGATGAAACCAAGCCAGGTGAAAAGAAAATCTTGGTCTCTTTAGATAACCCAGCCTTCAAAGCTTACAACCCAAAGAATGTTGAAAGCTCTTGGTACAGCTGGTGGGACAAGCAAGGGTTATTTCAACCAGAATTGACCGAATCTGGTGAAATAAAGCCGGCTGGTGCCTTTACCATTCCAGCACCACCACCAAATGTTACTGGTGCTTTGCACATTGGACATGCCTTGACCATCGCTATTCAAGATACTTTGATTAGATACTACAGAATGAAAGGTAAGACCACTTTGTTTTTGCCAGGTTTCGATCATGCGGGTATTGCAACTCAATCAGTTGTCGAAAAACAAATTTGGGCTAACGAAAAAAAGACCAGACATGATTACGGTCGTGAAAAGTTTATTGAAAAAGTCTGGGAATGGAAAGAGGAATACCACGGTAGAATTAAGAACCAAGTGAAAAAATTAGGTGCATCTTATGATTGGACTAGAGAAGCATTTACTTTAAACCCAGACTTATCTGAATCTGTTACGGAAGCCTTTGTAAGATTACATGAAGACGGTACCATTTACAGAGCTTCAAGATTAGTTAACTGGTCTGTGAAATTAAATACTGCTATTTCTAATTTAGAAGTTGACAACAAGAATATTACTGGTAAAACATTGTTGTCTGTCCCAGGTTACGATTCAAAGATTGAATTTGGTACCTTGACTTCGTTCTCTTATCCAGTTGAAAATTCCGATGAGAAGATTACAGTTGCCACTACCAGACCTGAAACTATGTTCGGTGATACTGGTGTAGCAGTTCATCCAAATGATCCACGTTATAAACATTTGCATGGTAAGTTCGTTATTCATCCATTTTTAGATCGTAGAATACCTATTGTCACTGATTCTGAAGCTGTTGATATGGAGTTTGGTACTGGTGCTGTTAAAATTACTCCAGCCCATGACCAAAACGATTATAGTACTGGTAAGAGAAACGACTTAGAATTTATTAATATTTACACTGACGATGGGTTTTTGAATGAAAACTGTGGTGACGAATGGAAGGGAATGAAGAGATTTGATGCCAGAGCTAAAGTTATTGAAGAATTAAAAGCCAAGAATTTATTTGTTGAACAAAAAGACAATGAAATGACCATTCCTATTTGTTCTAGATCTGGTGATATCATTGAGCCTTTGTTGAAACCACAATGGTGGGTCAACCAAAAAGATATGGCTGTTGAAGCTATTAAGGCTGTAAAGAGCGGTGAAATCACTATTACCCCTAAAACTTCCGAGGCCGAGTACTTCCACTGGTTAGAAAATATTCAAGATTGGTGTATCTCGCGTCAATTATGGTGGGGTCATAGATGTCCTGTTTATTTCGTTACCTTTGAAGGTGCAGAAAACGATAGGTTGAACAATGACTACTGGATTGCTGGTAGAAGTTATGAAGAAGCTCTTGAAAAGGCTCAAAAGAAATTCCCAAACAAGACCTTTACCTTAGAACAAGACGAGGATGTCTTAGATACATGGTTCTCGTCTGGATTGTGGCCATTCTCTACTCTTGGATGGCCAAATAAGACTAAAGACATGGAATTATATAACCCTATGTCAATGTTAGAAACTGGTTGGGATATCTTATTCTTCTGGGTTAGTCGTATGATCTTATTGGGTCTTAAATTAACCGGAAAGGTACCATTTAAGGAAGTTTTCTGTCATTCGTTAGTTCGTGATGCCCAAGGACGTAAGATGTCTAAATCTTTAGGTAATGTTATTGATCCGTTAGATGTTATCGCTGGTATTCCATTACAAGGATTACACGATAAATTAAAGACTGGTAACTTGGATCCAAGGGAATTGCAAAAGGCTACCGAAGGTCAAAAGGCTTCTTATCCAAATGGTATTCCAGAATGTGGTACCGATGCTTTAAGGTTTGCTTTATGTGCATACAGTACTGGTGGTAGAGATATTAACTTAGATATTTTGAGAGTTGAGGGTTATCGTAAATTCTGTAACAAGATTTACCAAGCCACTAAATTCGTTTTAGGTAAATTAGGTGAAGATTATAAACCACCTGCAACATCCGCCAAATCTGGAAATGAGTCATTGGTAGAAAAGTGGATTTTACACAAGTTAACTACAACCGCTAAGAGCTTATCCACTAACTTAGACAAGCGTGATTTCTTCGAAGCAACTAATGCTATCTATAACTTCTGGTATGATTTATGTGATGTTTACATTGAAAATTCTAAATCTTTGATCCAAGATGGTACTCCAGAGCAAAAGAAATCAGCTCAAGATACTTTATACACATGTATTGATAGTGCATTAAGAATGATTCATCCATTTATGCCATTTGTTACTGAAGAAATGTGGCAAAGATTACCACGTAGAGAAAGTGAAAAGACTATCTCCATTGTTACTGCACCTTTCCCGGAATACGATTCTGCTTTTGATGATGTCAAATCTTTAGAGGCTTACGAATTGGTCCTAGAAATCACTAAAGGTGCTAGATCTTTGTTGTCGCAATACAATATTTTGAAGAACGGTCAAGTGTTCGTTGAGACTTCCAATGAAAGCATCAATAAGATTGCTAACGAACAACAGGATTCTATCGTTTCCTTAATTAAGGGTGTTGAGAAGATTGGCATTGTTAAGAATTCAGAAGAAGTTCCTTCAGGTTGTGCTTTACAGGCCATTAACACCGAATGTACTGTACACGTCTTGGTAAAGGGTCAAATTAACTTAGATGCTGAAATAGCTAAGGTTAACAAAAAATTGAATACTGTTTTAGAATTCCAATCTAAGATAAATGATTCCATCAGCAAATTCACTGATAAAACCAAACAGGAAGCTAAGGATGCTGCTTTCAAGAGAGCTGAAAACTACAAAGCAGAAATAGAGGGTTACGAACAGACAATTGCAATCTTAGAGAAATTAAAGCTTTAGATGTAGATGCTAACTTATTACGTATGTTAATGGAATTTTATAATAGTTTCTATCATTTTTTGTAGTATTTCTGGGCTGGTTAGAGACTGTATGAGAGCCCAAGGTATACCTGTAAGAATCAAAATACCTGGCTTCGAATTAGACGAAGTAAATCGAAACATCGTGTAATGCAAGTTCGAAATCAAATATTTTGATGAATTTAAATTGTGCTTAATGAAAATCATCGTTTTAACTTCACACTTATAACATATTGCATATTAGGTTCAAATCAAATACAGTGTATACTATACGTTTACAATTGAGCCAACATTTATCTATTTAACGAGGCTGAATACTATATTGACTGTTGCAGATGCTATTCCCGCACAATATGACCATAATTACGCACGCTAGATATTACCCATTCCGTAAATTATTCATACTGCTGGTAGGCAAGGCTTTGTTCAAATTCATATTTTCTTGTGATCGTGGCAGCACTTCTTTCAGTCTTCTGGGTATTGGTGCAGCCTTTCAATTATCTTCGAAAATGTTCAACAACTGAATATTGAATGTGACGTGCAATTGTTCTGCGATTCTCATCGATACCCACATATGCATGAAGCGGTCGAAAGCCCGCGAGTAATTGGTTCGTCGAGATTCAAAGTCCGCTTAATAGTCCAGATTCTGAAGTATCTACTGCCAATTCTTCACAATTAATATATGTTCAATTCTAGTTTGAAGAGCCTCTAAATGCGTATACATGTCAATTGATTAAATTTCGTAATTCGGGAACCTATTGTAGCATGATGGCGATATACTCTTTATAAAGAAAAAATTAATTGATGCACCGAACAATAAAGCCAACTGAAACTGGTGACACATTATGTAACTCAATTCTAATTAGATTACATCATAAATACGCGGCCACTATTTCGGCCGTGTCCAAAACAATATAAATACTGGAAGAATCACCAATTTTAAAATTGGTAATTGTTTTTCAATTATATACAAATTAACAAATAACACAATGAACTTCAACGATTTAGTCAACAAAGGTAAAGAATTAGCTGGTTCTAAGGGTGCCCAAGAAGCTTACAAGGAATTCAGCAGCACTGAAGGTTCTTACACCGACAAAGCTAAGGCTGCTTACAGTGGTTACCAAAAGGGTGAAAAGTCTGGTTCTGAAGAAAAGTCTGATTCTAAGGAAGAAAAGACTGAATCAAAGACCGAAGCTAAGAAATAAATTCATCCTTAAAGACCTATTAATAATGTCAATTAACTTTTGGTATATAATCTTATAATTTAAAATTTATTAATATAAGCTTGAAGCTTTCAAGAAATATGTAGACCAATCCTTATCTTTAGATTTTCGGCGCGAAATTTGAAATGCATGTGAAGTTGCTGGATGCTCGCGGTGATTAATGTGAAGCTGTTATATATTCTTCAGCTTATGCTTTGAACTTGTATTGTAGATCCCATCGAGCTAAATAGAAATTCTGAGTCTATATATCAATTCAGTTTATTTATTTATTTATTAGTTATTCTAATATGCTAGGTCTATATTATTTGTTGAAATTGTACAGTTGTATGACATTGTTATATATACAATACAAACACTAGTTATTGAATATAATTTACTAATTTAAAAGAATATTCAACAACTGCTTAAACTTAAATGAATTAAAATTTTAGAAATATGCTAAAAGAAAGAATTGAAGCAAAACAAATCTTTTATCTCATTCTTAAACTCAGTCCAATGGTCAAAAGATAATTAGAGTAAACCTAAGATCAAATTAACTGTGTCATATAATCGTGAACTTCAATGAACCGATCATGTTGGCAAGATAAACAAGCCATCAATGGATTACTACGCTGCAAAATTCAAGTATTAGTTTCTTGTTTAATCGTGTTATGAAAGCGTCTTGATCACATGTAGTGACAAATTATCTATTTATTAACTTAACCTTCAATAAATAGTAGCAATATATACACGATTAATGTTGGACGTTGTAATATTTCATCTCGTTATTCTCCTTTATTAAATCCCTAATATACTTGGATGCCAATTCTATTGTTGTAGCCTTGGATGGTATGGAAACTTCATCATGATATGTCTGGGGAATCAAATTCGATAATTCTTGGACCGCCATGTTCATTCTATTACGTCTGCCCTGTTCTGCTAATTTGTGCGACGCCTTCTTCGCTGTGGGCTTTTCAGATCTTGATTTAGTTCTTGTAAGGACAGGAGACGACTCTCCACTTCCTTGCAGACCCATAACAGGGGATGTCTCGCTTGAAGAAGATGATTTGTTCGGTATTTTATGGTTATTCTTATATGACAATGAAGAATTTCTTGATTGACCATTCAATGGCGTTTCATGTGCCATATCCAGAGAGCTATTCCTATTCGACCCTTCTTGTTGTTGTTCTGCCAACACACTCATAGTGAATCCCATCATTGTAGCAGAATTTGGCGTTTCACTTGAAAGAGGATTATTAGGAATGTCAACCTTCTTACCCAGAGGTGGAAGCATAGGTGTAGATTCTGAACTATTGCGTTGCAGATCCACCCCAGCTTCAGGTAATTTCTCGAATGGTGAGCTTGTCAGTGACTTATGTGATGATCTAGGCTTGACTGAAGGTGAACGTTTTGAACGAGGTCCATTAGCGTGCAATATGGGAGTACCGTGCGGAGTCTTTCGTTTATGAGGTACGCTATCTTCTGTAGGCGCATATACCGACGAAGATCTTCTTTTATCTGCCTGTTGAGCAGCTAATGCTGGAGAAGTTAACGGCTCAAAAGAAGCCTGTACTGGGGGATTATATGGATAATTATTCGAATTCACTTGCTGATCCCGAGGGGTAGCAGCTGGTGATTCTAAAGGCGTGAATACCGCATCAGGTCTGACATGTTGATTCTGTGGTTGATGAGCATATGCTTGGCCATCGTCAGAATTCTTATTATACTTATGATATAAATGCTGGTTGTTGTACGACTTATCGTTTTGGCTAGGAAGGACTGGTGACATGAACATTGTAGGGTTTTCCATCGGTTTAGTGGACTTTTTCATGTTCGTAGCAACCATATGAGGTGTATTGTTGTTTAAACTAGACGCTGATGGTGGGTACGCTGTAGATTGCTGCTCGTACGAGATATCTTCTGGTAATACAAAATTCAAGTTATCAAGTCCAAACTCATATTTCCCAGAACTGCCATCAGGACGCGTATTCTGTGGTCCGTTCATATGATTACCATTTACACTACCTGGTGTCCCATTTGATGCTGCTTCATACAAGTTGTGTTCGATTTGGTTTAGCAAATACTGATCTTGCTCTGTAAAATTTGGCGTCGCCTGGTTAGCTGTTTGTTGCGGTCCACCATGTCCTCCAGCCGTATCGTGTTCTAAATCGTAGAAATAAGGGCTAGCTTCGCCCTTCACTCCAGGTGAATAAACTGCGTTCGACCAATCTGTCGTTTCCATTACGTTCTGCTTGTTATCAAATATGTACCTTTAACTGGTGCTGCCGATAACGAAATCACTAGAAAAAATAATTCGCTAATTTACGATTGGCGTAATAACTAGCAAATAACTCCAAATAAATTTCAATATTAAATGTATATTAAGACAAAAAATTTAATTCACTTTAGTCCAAACGATTATTACCGTTGCGTAGGCTATCTGGTCTACACAATATCACCACCACTCTCAATACCGATTAATCGAATACTCTGATATAAGGGTCCCACGTGGTGCTACTTACCCGGAGTCTTCGCTATCACGGTATAACGTCAAGCGACATGACTTTGACTTGGACGCAAGATATCATATACGTACATAAAAATAAATAAAAAAAAGGGTAAGCATATAGCAAGAATTATCTACTAGCCGTGCAACCAAATATTTAATATCAGAAGAATATACTAACCTATGATGTATTTATAAAGAATCCGCACGGAAATATTGAGGGAACATCGTTCTTAAATATTTGTTTATTGGATGTTGGGTCATATCTGCACGCGTGAATGCGATATGCGGTGTAAGGTCTTTAATAGATAATTAGGTTTGAGCGAGAACGTTGGATGCTGGCGAAATGGCCCGAGGGTTCTGAAATTCGATTATCCGGTATTACATGTCAGTAAATATACCCTCGGGCCTTTTAAAGTGTCGTCTGCTACCGGGGGCCACCCACTAGGCATCCACTAGGCATCCACTTTATATATCCGAGTAGTGGCTGGAAGTGGTGGGGTTGCGAGTAATAAGCGACATGGACAGATCAATGCGCCGCTTAAAAAAGACTTCGTTCATGATATTAGAATAGTACAGAAATACAGAAATAGAATCTCCCATTTACATACTATACAGATCAACAAACATGCTTACGGACGAAATGATTTATTAATATATATATTTACATAAGTTAAGACTTCTTTACGCTTCTACGGGCACAGAAGGTGGGTCGCTGAGAACATCTGGTCTAGGAGAAGAGGACGGCGATTTTATGACGGTATTGGATATGACTTTGGATTTATTTATAGGTTCACCGCGGACTATTTTTTCCATTTCATCACGAGTCAAAGTTTCATACTCCAAAAGACCCTCTGCAAGTCTCTTTAACTCAGTTTGCCTTTGACTCAAAAGCTTTCTGGTTCTGTTTTCACTGGTAATCAAATAGTCCCTGACTTCATTGTCAGCCATGTCTCTTATCTTAGGTGACCATGATTCCCAATTGTCACTGAGTCTGACAGGTCCAATATTGTCACTCATACCGTAGGATGTAACCATGGCACGAGCAACACTTGTAGCATTGGCCAAGTCTGATGAACAGCCACTGGTAACATTCTCTGGTCCGTGAATCATTTCCTCGGCAATCTTACCACCCATGCAGACATCTAAACGAGCAAAGCATTCCTTTTTGGTCATGTCTACCTTGTCCATTTCTGGCAATTGGAATGTTACCCCCAATGCTCTACCCCTAGGTAAAATAGTGGCTTTGTATAAAGGAGTTGCACCTTGCGAAAACATCGCCATTATAGCATGTCCCGCTTCATGATATGCAGTGTTCTTTCTAGCTTCTTCAGTGATAACCATTTTCTTCTTTGCAGCTCCCATTAAAATTTTATCTTTAGCCCATTCAAAATGGTTCATGTCAACTGCAGGTGCTGATAATTGAGATGCATGCACTGCAGCCTGGTTGACTAAGTTCATTAATTCGGCTCCGGATAAACCTGGTGTTCCTCTCGCAATAATCGAAGGGTCAACATCTTCGGCAGTTTCAACATTTTCCATATGGTTCTTCAAAATATCAATACGTCCTCTAACATCTGGTAATTCAACAATAACTTCCTTGTCAAATCTTCCAGGTCTAGTCAAGGCTTTGTCCAAGCTTTCTGGGAAATTTGTTGCACCGATGATGATAATTCCCAGAGATTGTGAAAATCCATCTAACTCAACTAACAATTGATTTAATGTTTGTTTAGCATATGCTTGATCCTTTGGGTTTCTCTTCCCCCCAATAGCGTCCAATTCATCAATGAAAATGATTGCTGGTGATTTCTCACGCGCTTGACCGAATAATTCTCTAATTCTTTTAGCACCAACACCAACATATAATTCATCGAATTCAGATCCAGACATGAAAAAAAATGGAACACCAGCTTCCCCTGCAGTAGCTCTCGCAAGCAAGGTCTTACCGGTACCTGGCGGACCAGTCAATAAGACACCCTTTGGTAATTTACCGCCTAATCCGGTGAATCTCGATGGGTCCTTCAAAAAGTCAACAATCTCTTCTAATTCAGCTCTAGCCTCATCACATCCACATACATCTTTGAATCTAACGGTAGATTGAGATACATCCACAGATTTATCAGCTACTTCACTGTTCTTGAAAATAGTTCCATTCTCAACTAAATAATTGAATGCATTAGTAGCTCCGTATGTCAACAATGCTATAGGTATTAACCATTTTAACCATTTGGAAATAATGGTTATTATCGATTCGGATACAATAACATGAACTGGTTCATATCTAGAACCAAACCCATGAGGTAAAGGTCCCCCATTCTGGACTCCAGCACCTGAATTCATGAGACTTTTAGAAACTTGTTCTGCTTTGCCCTTTTTACCAGTCTTATTCAAGGCATCAATGTAAATCGCTGTACATTCTGGAGAAGATGCTATACCAGGAGTTTCGTAACGTTGAACAACTAAATGTGGATAGTTGTTGCTCATCAATGATTTGTAAAATTCTCCTTGAGCTGCAGCATTATTCAAGTCACTGTTTGCTATTTGTTCTTGGTTTTGCAAAATGTTGGCGGTTGAGTTGGAAATCAATCTGACGGGTGTTGCCATCATAGGTCTAAAACCAATACTCGATGGCCTTGGCAATACACCGAAAGTATTCGTTCGGGATACTCTCGGTAATATCCTTGATATATTATACATTATTTGGTTCTTACAAATAATCTATTTCAATATTCGTTTGTATGAATATTTAACGCCATTCTATGAGTTTCCACGAAAGGATTCGAAATTTGGGTAGTGGATGATTACAAATTTTGAGATCCGTACTCATAGCCTAGTAATTTGCATTCACTATACACATTAAAGTAACAAATTGAAGACCTATATACCAGTAATTGCTAAGTCATCGTGAGCCTCGTTTGGTGCTATATCAAATCCATGCTCATTTGCTAAATGAAGTAAGCAAATAAAACAAAAACTTGTAGATAAATCTTTTTTCTCATCCGCTCCGTATAACTTGCCAACAGTAGTTACTACTTCACCAAATGTTTTCGCATCTGGGGAAGGAGACAGTGGTTCTTCCTTGGGTTTCATTGTTTGAGGTGGATTCTTTGGCTTCAAGCTATTCCATAAATTATCCTTCAAGAGTTTAACGTCTACTCGTTTTGCCATCCTTGAGAAATTAACGTACTCTGGTCGGACTTTTCTACCGCCAGTAATCAATTGTGTAGAGCCAGCCATTCCTCCAGTTTTGTCAGAATCGGCTCCATTCAAAAGTGTACCTCCTTCCAAAGCGTCGTTAAAATCTATGCCTCCGAAATCATCGTCGTTTCCAAAATCGTCAAGGTCTTCAAGTTCAGCTTGACGCATAGATGTTGACATTCTATCATTCTCTTGGTTTTGATTATACTGATTTGCAAAGAAGTTTTCGTCAGTAAGCGGTTTCGAATGATTTGGTGTAGACAGAATATCCTTCTTTGGGAAATATAAAATTGAAGTCTGAGGTTTCATAAATAAGTTCGTAAGTCTGACTGAATTATATTGGATATCTTCGGGAAGTCTGTTTGCATTTTCATTCGTTCTTCCTTCGGGCTTTCGGGTAGTTGATAATGAGTTTTTAGGAGTCTCAAATAATTTATCTTCAATATCGTCTTCATCATCATCAAAAAAGTTAATGACTGTAGATTGCTTCTTCTTCTGTGCTTGCGAAGGTTCTGAAACAGTGGGTTCCTTCTTGATAGACGAATCTTCTACTCGTTTTGATTTTTTAATGGCTGCGACACGCCAATGCTCTGGTCCTCTCCAATTGGTTTTCATTCTTTCGTCGAAATACGCCATAAGGTCAACGTCAAGAAGTTTTGCACTTGCGGCTGAAGTCATGGCGTTTCCCGTGTTCCCTGCCATCTGATCTGTTATGGATTCATTAAATTCGTTATCTTGTTGCTCAATATTTTCATCATCAAACTGGCCCTCATTTATGTCGCCAAAGTCATCATCATCATAATTAGGAAATTCTAAACCTACCACATCATCCACTCTATTTTTGTTAGAAAAATCATCATCATTTTGCTCATCAAGCAGAAACTTGTTATTTACATCACTTAGTATAGTCTTGGCCTTATTGACATCTGCAAGGACGACGTCTAATTGATCCAATGATGGGCAAATGGTTAAATCATCTAGCTCTTCGGGATTCTTGAATATAAAATCCTGCAATGTAGAGATATCTGGTTCTATTTCATTTTCTTGTGGCTTCTCCTGCGATTCCGGGCTTGGTTCAGATTCATCTTTAATAGGATTGGACGTAGCATCAAACACAACTCTGCCATAAGAATCGATATTTAACGTATTTAGTAATAAACTTTTAGCCCCACCTTCATCAAATTCTGCCAACGCCTTTTTGAATAATGGATCAATCGCTAATTCCTGGTCCAATTTTCTAATTCTTATTGTTTCGAACGGTACCAAAGTAGACTCAAGAACTCTATTTATTTTTCTCTTCCTTTTAGCATCTCCAATGCCCATTTGGGAATCGTTTGCTTCCTCTGACTCGCTGAGTTGATCTTCATCACCTTCTCGATTGTCATTCGCGTCTTGACCCTTCTTGGTGGCTAATCCACTCAACAACCGGCCTGTTTCGGTGGCTGCTGACTCCACTCTACTCAGGTAAATCTTCACACACCCATCCAATGTCGCAGATGCCCTCTGGAAATTAATATTTTCTCCGTCTTTGATAACATTCAAATCATGAAAGTAATCAATCAAGGCAAATTGCCATGAATTTTTCGATGTGATCTTATTGTCTGTCGATAGTTTTATCCACTCTTCAAAATTGGACAAAATTGTATTTTTATTTTCATCGAAATGAATAGCATTTTCTTCTGAAAAAGAGCCGTTTGCATCCTCACCTCTTCCCACAAAAAGATCTCCTCGACTGACATGTCTGCTGTTCGAAGGCACTCGTTTTGATTTCGATAGAGCTCTCCCAGAGATAACTCTACCTTTATGAGAAAGATCATGTAGAGAACTAACCCTACCAGAAGGAGTTCTACCATTTCCATTCGTTTGTATTCCCCTTTTCTTGGGCAATACTTGTGAACTCATCTTTATATACGTCTATAGGTTGGGTTGTTTAACTCTACTATTATAAATCGTTTGTTTACGTTTCTATAAGCGTACTTCATTAGTACTGTACATAAAATAATTGGCACGTCTAAAATTGACAGATGCTTGTAATAACTATTATACAATATATATAAATCTATAATCTCCAAAGACTATCTCTTCTTCTTGTTGAAACGACGGCCCTGGTTGTTAACTTTGTCGATTTCTTGTTGAGAAATAATTATACCATTTCTTGTAGACCTACCTACAGAATTAATTTTCAACCCTCTATCTCTGATTCTCTTTGGAGCCTTTTTACCAGTACCTAATCTATCACTGGCCAATGTCGAGCCCTTACCTTGCTTAATATCTCTCAATTCACCTTTCTTGACCTTTGACAAAATGATACCCGCATTCCTGGCCTCCTCTTCATATTTAGCGATTTGACGTTCACGGCTGGCAATCATACCTTTCCTCATGGACATAGGCATTTTTTCCAACGTCTTAGGTAAACCTTTGGTGGATGAATTTATAGAGGAGATGCTTCTGAGACGTGAATCAAGTGTTCTTTTTCTTGCGTTACCTGTAGGAGCTTCGAAATCGAGCGTTTGTAATGTAACATCAGCGCCTGAATACTCAACCTTGTTTGCTAATATATGAGATTCTTGCAATAATCTCTGCAACTTCAAATCGTTTTCCAAGTTGTCTTCATCTTCTTGAACTGCTTGCTTGGATTTTTTATTCTTTTTCTCAAGCTCTTGCTCTTTTCTTGCAATTTCAGCAAGAGTCGGGGCTCTACCCGACCTAAGCAACTTCTTATCGGCCTTACTTATTACAGGTCCATTAGTAGTGTGATTGTGATCGTTTATCTTTACTACTTTAGGAGCAGCTCTTGTTTCTTCCTCCTCCGAAACAGATTCTTCACTTGAATCCATGTCATTATCCAGGTCCGAGCCTGATTCATCGTTAGACACAAACCCCTTAAATTCATATTCGTCTTGAGCTTCATCTTGGTTCTCCTCATCGCTCAGGATATTCGCATTACCCTTGGATTTATCTTCAAATCCCATTGTTTCCAAGGATCCAAACTGGGCCTCGAAGTTCTTTCTTTGAACTTCTAATGCCCTCAAGTACTCATCATCCTCACTCATCTTGCGTTTGGTTGGCGATGCAAAAATACGGAACTTAAAGCAGAGACATATTTAAATTTTTTTAAGAGAGCCAGTGCGGCTTGAGACAATTACGATTTCGATACTACATAGTATAGCCAGATCAAATAAAAGCCTACAAAGTAACATAACAGAAAGAAATCATATAAATAATAATGACAAAGTTCAGGGGTTGTATTGATATACATTCTGGACAAGTAAAGCAAATTGTTGGTGGTACTTTAACACAGGATGATACAAAAGAATTGAAGGAGAAGTCGACCACCACTGAGAACTTCGTTTCAACCAAACCTTCATCATATTATGCTGAGTTATACAAAAATGCAGGTATAAATGGATGCCATGTAATTAAGTTAGGATCCAATCCAGAAAACGATGAAGCAGCTAAATTAGCTTGTAAGCTGTGGCCAAATAACTTGCAAGTAGGCGGCGGAATCAATGGTGATAATGCATTGGAATGGTTGGATGTACATAAAGCGTCACATGTTATTTTGACTAGCTGGTTATTTAGTGATGGTGTTAATGGTAAGGAATTTGATTGGGCGAAATTAAAACAAGTATCCGAATTGGTGGGCAAATCTCGGTTGATTGTAGATTTGAGTTGCAGAGAGTTAAGAGTTGATAACAAAGTTGAATGGGTCGTTGCTATGAACAAATGGCAAACTTTGACCAACAGTAAATTAAGTGCTGAATTTTTAGGTGAGGTATCTCAATATTGTGACGAGTTTTTGATACATGCTGCAGATGTGGAAGGATTGTGCAAGGGGATTGATGAAAACCTTGTGGCCAAATTAGGAGAGTGGTGTCCTAAGGGATTTGAGGGTAAGATAGTCTATGCCGGTGGTGCAAGGCTGGTGGAGGACTTAGATACTGTCAATGAATTAAGTGATGGTAAAGTGGATTTGACTTACGGAAGTGCATTGGATGTATTCGGCGGAAAGCTAGTCAAATTTGATGATCTCGTGTCCTGGAATAAATTACAATAACTTTATATTTAACATATAGATATAATTATACAAGAGAAACTAGATGTCATGGATCTAGAGAAATAAAAAGAAAACAGGTAGGGAATAATACCTCCTCAGGGAATTAACCCCACGTAGAATTACCAAAACCGCTGTCACCACCATAAGGAGAGTTGCCCATTCCTGGAGAATTTCCTCCAGGTGACCTACCATATGTAGTAAATCCTCCAGCTGCAGCATTACTTGCTTCTATGCTGTCTTTGTTTAATTCCATCGAAATACCTGCAAGTTTCAATTGTAAAGTCTCAATACCCTTTAAAATAACTTCGTTAGGAGGCAAATTACCAACGGTCTCAACATCCACATAAAAAGTGGATGGTTTTGCCCTATAGTCAAATGGAGCATCTGTATCTGGTGCTTCTTCCCAATCGCAGTTAGCTGATTTTGGCCATTCTTCTTCAACGTCATCTTCGTACCAATAGTCTGTGTGTTTCAACTTGTTCCATGGATCGTATTCGAACCCTATAGCAGCACAAGGGGACCATTTGGCATGTTCCTTTGCAATACCCTTTTTAGCAATACAAGTTATTCTTAATTCCTGATGCTTTCTTAATTTACAAATAAGTGGTCCTTTACGATGACTATCACGAATCACCGGGTCTCCTAATTTCGAACCATTATGAAACTTAGCCAAGTCAGATGAGTACACACTCATAGTAGAATCTGTATCACACTTAGCAGTTAATTCTAACTTGACCGAGCAGTTAGCACAGTACTGATCACAAGTACAATCTCTCGAATATGACAAGTTATCAATACCTTCACTATTCAAAGGTATTAACCCCAATCTATGCGAAATAAACTCATCTGCTAACACTGACGTATTCACCTCGATTTCAACGAGGTCTATAGCTAATGTAGGCACTTCTGCCAACATAGTTCTTCTCATAGAGTTAGCCATCGATAAATCAACATCCTTCAATATAAAATCAACATGGTCTTTATCCGTATGTCTTATAGTCACCCTTGGACCTGTGTCACTTCCTTTATCTATATCCATCGCCAGTTATTCTTGTATTTGCCAGTATATTCTATTTGTATTTGTCTATAATTTTCACTTTTGGTCGAGTTTTTGGCGTAACATGTAAACTCTTCTCGATCGCACTTTTTTGCAGGTTATCTCTCATCTCAGATATAAATCACTTTTACATGGGGTTTTGTTCTGGCGGCTATCAGTAATATCATCAAAAATGTCAGGGTTCACTCTTCCTGACTTGAGATTTGAAGAATCTTTCTTGAAGACATTATACTCATATGCGGGGTACCAAAATCCTGCTGTCGAGGATCCTATTTCCCCAGCGCTAACGGAAAAAGAATTAAATTTACTTAGCACCAATGTTGACAAACAAGAACAACAAATACTAGAAAGCCCAAGTGGACCAAGCGGCCTACGTCCAATAGGCCCAATTTCTCCTTCTATCATTGCATACGCTGTGTTTAAAGATCAAATCCTTATGCCGCTCATTCAAGGGTTCTTGTGGACTGGGTTTTTGATCAGCGTCCGCCCATTTTTGGGAATAATCGTGCAACAGGGGCAGAGATGTGGGTTATGGCTCGCGAATACTTTGGGATTGAATAGAATCAGACTGTCCCCAAATCCATATGTATATAAAACGACTATATAGTCTTGTCTAGTAGATGGGAAGTGGGACGAGTGTGTGTTCTTGCACGTGACTATTAACTACGCCAGCAATATATTTTTAGTGTCCTTGATCAAAACGTTAGTGAAATGAAACTGTAAGGAACATTGAAACAATTGAGTGAAATTAGCACCAGTAGTTGGATAAATTATACTAATCTATCTAATATAGGTGTAATTGAAGCAAGAAACCTGACCACAAAGTAAAAAGATGTTTTCCAGACGTCAGAATCGAAGTGTACATGGCACCTCGTACACTGGGGTTAATCCTGCGGCATCAGGGTCGAATCAACCCAACAACAATGCATTGGCAGCTGCATTGAGTATTGGAAAGTCACTCAAGCAACAGGGGGCTCCTGGGGTACATGCTACAAGTGGAACATCCAACCAATACTTGTCGAAGCCGCCACAGAAGCGCAACAGTCTTTTGAAAAGGGATTCTATTACAAGAAGTCCTAACAGTAACAGGTTCCGAAATTTTTCAGATGCCTCTTACAACTCTACAAACTCCCATTCAATGCAAACTCCACCTCAGTCTATGCAGAGAAGGTCGTCAATTCAAGGACATAACTTTGATGATAGTTTCGATGACTCGTATTATGATGATATCAACCAAAATGCCACGCAAAGCTACAACAATGCTAAAATGAGAGACTTAAGATTGTCACATCAGTTGTCTCCGCCCCCATCGCGCAATGGACAAGTCCATCAAGACAATAGTACTGTCAAAATGGTCAAGAAGTATATACCAACTCCAAACGGTATTAAAATCATTGAAGTCCCAGAAACTGTCTACCAAAAGGAGGTTGCCAGAAATAACTCAATGAGGTCTTTGCCTAGATCGGGCTCTATGACATCTTTGTCTCAAAAGAGAATCCCCAGATCACCCTCCTTAAGTTCGGTATCAGGTGCCACTAGAAAGACCTCGCATCAAAGACTATCGAGCTTCGGTAGAAGTCCTGTTTTGGGAACAATGGCTGAAAACGAAGAACTTCAATCGAGAAGAAGACATAACGAGGATTCGGAATTGCAAAGATTGCAAGAGCAAATAGATCATGAAAAGCAGGTTTCGAAAGATTTAGAATTAAAGCGGTTAGAATACGAAAAAGTTAAATTGGAAAGATTAGAAAACGAAAAGAAGATCTTGCTCTTAAAGAAAGAGGCTGCAAATAATAAGGACATTGATGTGTCAGAGGTTATTGATGAAGACGATGAAGAAGATGTGCCACTTCCAAATATTCTGGTCATTGTTGATGAGGTGGAAAACAAGCGCTTAGAACAAAATGGAGAGCTAGTCACCAATAAAAACGTAGCAATTGAAAAACCATCACTAGGTGAAATTAATGACATTTCAAAGGATGAAGACATAAATGCAGAAGATGATACCTCTATTTATGAAGAAGAAGCTATTCCTGAGGCTTCTATAGATGCATCAAGTGTTGTTGTGGATGAACTAGAAAAGAAAAACAAAGAAGGCGATGAAGCTTATGATATTGGAGCATCAGAGCATCTTCAGAATGGTTTCAGAAATGACCAAGGAGCAGCAGAGCTTAATGTCATCAGTCAGTATAGTGACTCTAGGGAGATATTGAATCGCGATAGTATCATAGATAATCCAATTCCTGTTAGCACTGATGAAGAAGACTTCGGAATTGAGGAAGTGCCATATGATAAATCTGAAGAAGGGAACCTTGCAAAGCATTTAAGACCAACGTTTGATTCACAACCGGAAGTTATCGATTCAAGAGATTCAGGACCAAAATTTGATCCAGAACCAGAGATTATTGGTACCAATGGAACTATACAACTTGGAGAGTCAAATCAGGATATGGTCGATGTTGATGACCCTAGAGTGGAGGAATTGGCTATAACAACATTGCAGATCCCATCATCATCACTTAACAATGATAGTTCTAGTTCTTCTGCAAAGTCAGCAGGAAGTCTTGACTCTAATATACAACAGAAATCAGAAAAGAGGCCTGTTAAGTCTGCAATGAAAAATTCTAGCTCGTTCTATAATAATTCTTCAAACAATTCGTCCACGGTGAAGAATGCTGCTCAAGATGCTTACCTCTCTTTAGCCACTGCAGAAAATACGAGATTGAATTCAAAATTGTCTTCGACGCAATTAAATGATGCTGGTCCTCAATTTAACAATGGCACCAACCAAAATCAATCTCAATTAAACAATCAATATCAAGAAAATCAGCCAAATCAAACTAAGCGAATTTCAACATTAAGGAAATCACCATCTACTCAGAGCCCAGGATTAGCATCAAGGACACTCAGGCCACAATCGACGCTTCCTGAAACCCTTCCTCACAGTAGTCAGCATCAACCTCCTGTGAACGGAATGGGTAATAGACAACTCAGAGATAGAGCATCAGCACATATCAATCCTACAAGAAATAGAGCATCTTATGTCAATCAGATAACCCCTCATCCTGCTTTGCAACCAAATTATCAGTCACCCTCAAAAACGAAAGCCGCCGAGCTATATGCAAAGGCTAATGCTAGACCAACCTCTTCTTTTGCTCCAACTGCGACAAAGAAAAATTCTGATATAGCAGCTAAGCAACAGGCACAAAAGGCTCGCAGAACAACTTTGCGTGATATGTCGTCAACAAATCAGGCCCAAAGAGTTGAAAGCCCTTTGAACAATACACCGCAAAATGCAAATGAAGATAGTTCTAATACTGTTGAAAACCGTAGAACTTTCAAATCAAGACTTGCTGATTCTGATGAGGAGGATGGTCATGAAGGTAAAAGTAAATTCTTTGGTGGAGGATTTTCTTCGAGGTTCAATGATTCTGATGAAGATCTTGGCGGGCATTCACGAAACCAGCATATCGCTAGTTCAACCACTGCTAGGCAATCTTCAAAGAATAATGAGCATCCTGCGTCTAAAACTCTGCCAATTCGTAATAACCCTCCTATGGAAGGAAAATCTGACCAGGTACTGAAGTCTAAATCGAAGGATAAAAAGAAGTTTGCTAAATTAAGAAAACTTTTTGGTAAAGACTAGTTTATTTAGCATTCTTTTTATTCATATATTAAATTTATATACTATTTTTATATTAGTACATTGTTTTTAGGTATATAGCAATACTATATTATATTCAAGTTACTATCGATCAAAAGAATCATGTTTAAGAATGTTATATGACACATAAAATAAGCTTTACACATTATATAAAATCTAGGTTTCGAATTCAATCAAATTTTTATCTTTGCCAGTAATATCTTTTCCTATGTTCTGCTTTTTTGACATGTCCTCCGCGTTACGGAATTTTGATAATTCTTCGCTAGCCGAAAGAGAATTCTTCATAGGGTCCACAGAAACCTGTCCTTCAGTTCCTAATAATAAATCTTTATCCTTCTCATCTATAGAAATAACACCAAAGTCATCATCTCTTTCTTCTTCTTCGTCTTTACTTTTTTCAGGACTGTGTGATTTTGACGTTGCATTCTCATTACTACTGTTGTTAGGGTTATTCAAAGTGCTAGTAGCAGCTGAGTCCATACGACGACGCACCTTGTTTGCAACCTTCCTACCATCTGCTAATAATCCATCAAACATGTCTCTCAAATTACGAATGGTATTAAATTTGGAATCAAGTGGTTTTGATACATGGATAGAGGTTCGTAAAGTCTTACTGAAAAATAACTCATACGTTTCATCCGCCAAAACAACCATTCTAAATGTTGGTAAATTAACAAAAACTGGCGCATTAGGGTTGAGAGCTGCGTTATGCGAAATTTTATTATCGATTGCCAAATCCTTGATAAGCAATTCTTCATCCTCTGGCTGTGCATATTCAAACGATCTTTGTATAAATGTACTTGCAGCTGATAAATATCTTTCCATTTGTTGGTTTTCTAATTTCTGTCTATCTATATTAGCTTCTGTTGGTAAAGAAATGTCATTTTCATCAAAATGGGCACCATTTTCTTTCTGCTGTTTATAAATTTCATCAGCGATTGCATTTTCAATAGCGCCTTCCGTTATATGATCCAAAAGCAAACCATCTTTCCACGGAGTTGTAAGGTATAGCAAATCTTCTGAAATTTGCAATATTCCTTCCCTGTCAATTTTTCCATTTTCGTTGCAATATAACTGGAAGAAATTTGTTATTGAAGTCATTAAATCAGGTTCATATAACTTATTCAAGCCTACGACCAAATCAGATAAAGTAATGGTATCCTCACCTTCTGAAGACCAGTGGGAAAATAATCTATGTAAGAAGTCTTCATTATTTTCATTCGGATCATTAATTTTCTCCGTGTCGTTTGGGGCTTGAACCCAATCGCAAATTTCGGACATAAATGTTCTGAACGCTTTGAAATCCATAGCACTAGAACCTGAACCCATTGTAATACTATAAGACTCTACAATAGAATAGAATCTATCGTAAATTATCCCCAAGGTATCTTGATTAAAATTGTTAGTTCTTGGTAAGTTTCTCAATTCAGTCCTTTTAACAAAAGTAGAAATATTTTGATATATTGTATCTCTGTGTTTACTACGATGCTTGTTTATCATGTCATCGTCTATAACAGAAAACTCTTTAAATGCTGTTACAAGCAATTCCTGAAACTTAGTAATCGATCTATATTTTTGATTTGGAGAATCAGGGTGTGCTGATTGATCCAAGGTTTGAAAATAATTCTTCAAAATTGAGATAAACGTTCCATCATCTTCTGTCTTTAACAATTTTTCACCATTTAATTTCAATACAGCAATTGCAACTTGAAATAATGTTTTAGGGCCTTGTAAGAAAAAAACATCAAGAATCCTGAACGCAAATATCAAGGGCATAGAGCTTAAATATAATGAAAGAAACCAAGGCAAAGATACAACCGATAATTGAATATCATTTTTTGTAATATGCTCCCATAACATGGGTATTGTTTCCTGAACTAGAGATTCAAATACTCTTTGGTCTAAAAGTGTGCCATACATTGTTCGCGAGTAATACCCTGGAACAATCCTATCACACAAAACATTTAAACACCAAAATGCCTGTTGTTCTGACATAAATATAAGTAGAGCAGCAACCACAATATTCATGGCTTGACAATATCCTACTTCCGCATTTTTCCAGGAATAGGCGGTTAATACATTACGTAACCTTGTAATTCCTTCTGGACTTTGATAAGCTGCATATTCAGGTAGCGACCTGTTCAAGTCTTTTTCTATTTCTTCTATGGCCAATGATTGCTTTTCCTTGTTGTTGTTCAATAATTCATGATATTCCTCTTGATTTGCTAATCTCAAGTACATTGACCCGCAACATAATTCCCATATTTCACCTCTCAACCTATTAGGCAATCCAACTCTCACCAACCTATAGAACATAGGCGTTTTGATAAGCGATAAATTCCTACCATCTGCTCTGAAAAGATCAAACCATAATTTCATTTTAGATTTATCTCTAGATTCCTTTGAATTACCAGGAAACTTGAACTTCAACCCAAGACCACCTGCTGGGATTACTTCAATCTTTTCATCTGAAATTTTGTTCTTAGATAACAAGTATTCAGAATAACATGTTTGAATAAATGGTTGTAATTTCTGAATGTTTGATAAATTCTTCTTTAATGCCAATTTCATATTTTGAGCAAACTTTTCACTGTCCGATCGAAGCCCAATAAGAGACAATGTAATTTTTATTTTGCTGTGAGTAGTTATTGCCAAAGCAAATCCGTAAGATGCTGTGGGTAATCTTTCAACTTTCTTAATCGTAGATAAGTGTAATGAAAAGGAGCAATTTCTTCTATCAAATGCATCACGAAATACTAAAAAGTGTTGTGTCAAGTATATTCTACCTTGGGGAATTGCCATATCTTTATAATGATCTTTACTTTCGTCAGCTTTAATTCCAACTTCAACCGCTGATTCATCTATAATTGATTCATCTCCTGGTAAGCGGTTTTCATGACAAAACAATTGATCTTTTGTGAGACCTGAAACATTCTTCTTATCTAATACTTGGTTAATTGTATTCACGGCCTTATCACGTAAAGTTTCAAAGAACGCCATATCCTATTGAACAAATGCAAGAATGCAGTGGTGCTAACTTTCATCATATATTGCCGGATATACCCTCAATATCTTTTGGCCAAAGGAATAGATTACACAAAACCCCTTATACAATACGAATAAGTTAAATATATATATTTGATATAAATGGGGTTATAAATAAATAGTAAATAGTCCCTATGCATAGCTGAATACTGTTGAATTTCAATTGATTATCCTCAGATGATATTAAAAGGAGCTCTCTGACTTATCATGATCAACTATAGTATCTAACTGGGTTTTACCCCAGGAGTCCTTACCATTAGTTTTATTCAGTTTATGACTCGAAATATCCAGTGTGACTTCCTCTTCCAGCTCCTCTTCATCCTTCAGCTGTAAATCTTGCAAAGTTATAAATGAGGCATAATTTGATATTTGCTTTAAAGGTGCTAGTTTGGGCTTCTTCTTCGTAGGCTTGAACTTGTTACCTAAGATCTTTCCTGTGTGATTCAATATGATTTTAATAATGTCTTTTCTCAATCTGAGTACAAATTCCTCTGCTGACCACATCTTGTTCCTATATCTTAATGTTGGTATAGTTAAAGCTAAATCGCGAACGTTGAGAATACTCAAGTGTTTCGGTGCATTGAAACTAATCGACAGCCTCACCCTAGAAATTTCAAGGTTAACAATAGACACATACTTCGATGATCTATTCATAATAATAGAAATGTCATCCACTGTATCATTATCCATATCAGTGGAAGTTCTCTCCCTTATCGATTTGGCAGTGTCATGTGTTGTGTCAGTTCCAAATACAATATCGTCGGATGACGAAACAGCAGTAGACGCTGTATCAGAATTACTTGAGCCAATAGTATCCGAGTCTTTGAGGATACTTTCAACCAGTACGTTTCGTTCTTTATTGATGAGCTTCTTAAATGGGTTCGTTGTCCGCTTCTTAGTATCTCCATAATTCTTTATCTCTTCGTTAAATTCAAGCATCTCGGTTTCCTCATCTTCAGCACTAACCTCAGTCTTAGGAAATAGGTAATCAAACAACTTTTTGGTTGAATGGTAATCCAATTGTACTTTCAAAGGCTGGACCTCAACTTTTGCATCTTGCATAATGGGTATACCTCCAATATGGTTCAACATTTTCCATGTAGTACTCAAAACTGGACTATCTTTATTGCAATCTGGTATTGTATGATCATTTAAGTCTAAGTGGGGCGTCAAAAGTTCCGGATACATAGCATCCTTCTGCAAATTGAACCCTTGCGCCATGGATACCTCTGCCTTATTAATATTCGCACCGTCAACTGAATCTACTCTAATGAACCTGCATTTAGCTAAAGCGAAATCAATAAAAGGCTTCTTATCTTCATTCAAAAGGTGCCAAATTATCTGGTCGGCCTCAACCGTTAACAATCTTGCAGTCTGTTTGTTGTTGACTTGATTCTTTGAGCTCTTAACGCCCAAGCCATTCATCAAAACAAATAATTCAATATTCATCCTCTCCAATTCTACTTCCATTGCTCTTGATTGTTCTTTCTGCTCGTTATCCAAAAGAATATCTCTCTGATTCAATTTCAAAAGAATATCTAAATATGTTCTTATATTATCCTGTAACTCCTTGATTCTAATGTCTAATCCATCAAACTCTTTAATATCTGATAAAGAAACAATTTTATCCAATCTGTTAAGTAAAGTATCTCTTTGTGTGTTCACATGCAGTAAAAGATCTGTAATTACATAGTAAAGTGTAGAATATTGTTCAGAATTTGCAGTAATGACAAGTTTCGATACATGCAACGACACCTCGTTATTCTGTATTGTTGCTTTGCAATCACTTGCTACCAAATGGTTGGGTTTCATAAATAATAATGACATTGAAGTTCTCTCTACTACTAGCTGATCCTTTAGCCATGAGCTCTCGTAACAAGTTTCAGGTTCCAACCATGGAGGCCAATTAACATCAGAAAATTTAGAGCCGTAGGGTACGTCAGAGCCGATGACAGAAGCTTCTGTTTTTTTAAACGCAAATACATGCGAATCTTTAAAAGATACACCGTACCTGGATTCAACTAATTTACCAACACCATTATTCTCACTTAACACGTCGTTCATGCCCTTGACATTAATTGAAACTACTCTTAGTTCCACATCTGTTGACGTTACTAAAATACATGCATTGATATCTTTCTCGCTTACTAATTGAATCTGAGGGTGGATAAGTTTGATCAAATACTTGTCTTCTACTTCCTGATCGTTATTGTGAATCTCATTTAGCTGCTGGTTAAAATTTTTAAGGATTTCTTCCCCGGTTTTGTATTCTCTGCTAAATATGCTCTCTGCAGAATTATTCGTATTGGATCCTTTCTCTTCTTCTTCGACTTCGTCTTCTTCTCTTCTTGCATTGATGAAAGTCTCCGCCAAATCAACAGCTTTTTTACTCATGAAATATACTTGTGATTTTCTATCACCAACTCTCTTTATGTATTCCATAAATAAGTCTCTCAAATCATTGTGCCATTTTAGTTGTGGATTGTGAATAACAAATCTATTGTGAAATTCGCTTACCGATGCATTCGAATTATTCATTTCCTTCATGTTATTATAATTCGTACTTGAAGACTTGGTTGATTCTTCAGATTCAGCAGACAAGTTTTCTTCCAAATTTAAATTTGTATTAGAGTTTCCGGTCATATCTGGAAGGTTTTGTTTGATTGATTCTATTATATTTAATTTCTCCTTACATATTTCGATGTCTTCCTTAATTCTCTCTATGTCATCATTAAGTGTTTCGGATGAATCTGAAGGCTCCAATCCAGGGAGTTGTTCCTCGTGCACTTGTATCTCCCTTTCAACATTCTTTTTTCTTTCGGTGAGTAATATCGCTTGAGTTCTTTCCGGTTTCTCTAACCCTATTATACATTTATGAAATATTTCCTTACCGAATGGGAATGGTCCATTCTCGTGGAGAGAAAATTCTCTGAAATAGGTGAATTTTGGACTGAAAAAAAAAGGCATTATTCTGATACTTGGGTGAGACGAAGGTTGAACACTTTGATGTAATTCAACGTAATCAGCAGGGTCAATCCATGAATTGTCATTATCAAATATGTCCACATTCTCAATCCAATCGCTGAAATTATTAACATCTTCATCCAGTGATTTCTGTGACAGCGAGGATGCCGAGTCTGAACTGTTTGAACCTTTCATGAATGTAGCTAGATAACCCCTCACAGATTTCTCGTTAAATATTGCATTTACAAATCTGATATCAGCTTCATTTATATCCACTCCACCTTCATTCATCTTTAGATGTAAAACCTTATTATTGATATTCAATTTCTCATTAACATATCGAATTTGCTCTTTTCTCTGATGTAAGTCAATAGCACAAGTCGAGAATTTACCTTTGAGACCTGTAAAAGCCGTCTTACTTTGCTGATCTAACTCGCCACTTGAAGAGTGAATATAAAGATGAGATATCGAAAGTGGTTCAAATACCAATTGATATTTAACAGTAAATATGTGGGATCCCATCTTTACGTGTGATATATCAACTGGTTCTTGCGAAAAAAGTCTACCACTCTTGACAGGCAAAGATGTGTGTTTTGTCAACGTATCCCACCAATGAAAAAAATAATGAAATATTAATGGAGTCAAATATGCAGCATTATAGCTATTCCCCGATGAAGATTTCGATACAACAGATAAAGCAATATGTATATAATCAGAACGATATTCTTCATACGAGTCCATGTCAGAAGATGTTACACGCACATCATAATGGGGTTTAAATATCGATGTCCTTGGTTGTTGATCAGATAGATCATTGGTTTTATTCTTATTTCTCTCAAATGCAGCGCCTAATACCCATCTAACTCGACCTGAGGATGTTAATTGCATCACTTTCTTCTTAAACCTTTTCGAATACGTATCACTTTCTTCAGAGTAAATGCTCTGGTGCTCATAAAACAAATTCCATGACCTTCTCTCTGCTAATGAATAATTTGGTATTGCAAGAACAAAATCATCGCTATCTAACATTAAAAGGTCTTCACTTTTGCCATTATTATTTAATCTCAAACTAACATTATTCTTCCAACAAAAGACAAACCCGGCTGCTCTTCCTATAAGTTCATAAGGACTTGTAGATGCCTTCATATGAAGGCATAATTCATTATTTATGTTGAATACAGCCTTTCCATGGACTAATAATGCAACTTTATCCCACCAACCAATCGGGCTGTAATCAATTTTTGGCTTAGTAAATTTATCGAATGCTGCCAGTGCCGCCAGTAATCCAGCTGAATATGATTTGCACCAGGTTATCATACATGGTCTATTCGTATCTAAATCACATTGCATATTAAGGATCACCTTAACAGGAGTGAGGGTTCTGGGGACAAAAACTGAGTAAAAGTTATCAGACTCGTCACTCGAAGTCATTGCAGCAGGAGAGAATGGAACATAAATAAATCTCATTTCATCTCTAGCTTGAACTAATCTTTCATTAATCACAAAATTTCCCGAAAAATTAATTGTTGGTTTATTTGGATTATCATTCGACGGAAACGAAAGTAGCGGCAAAGGATAATCTCTCAACATCACGTACATAGATGAGCTTTTAAGTGATATAAATAACGGTATTAGAATTGAGTATTCAAGTCTGGGTTGTTTCTTCCCATACTTATAAATGAAATCGTCCACATTATCTATTTTAGCTTGATCAATAGTGAGATCAATATCCTTAAAGTAACCACACATCATATGTGGACCTGATGCATAACTTAGAATATTAAATTTTTCAGCAATCCTAGGGTGAATGCGTTCTTCACCCCAAGCACTAATAGCCCTTTTACTCCAAGTGTGAATTTTAAAATTACGAAATTTTTTATATTTCTTAATCCATGAGGTTGCAAACTGCTTATTAAGAGTTTCTTGAGCATCTTTTATTTTTAAATATGCATCTTGGTCAGTTGTATACTGGTATGCTTGATCATCTTCTTCAAAATTGGAGACATTTTCCTTCTTCTGCCTATGAAATTTATCCCTGAGGGTGTGCAAATGCAGGTGTGAACGCAGGTGAAATCCAGATTCACTGAAAACCTTCCTAAGAGGGCTATTTGCTTTTGGATTAGGCGAAAACCCTCCAGTGGATGAAACAAATTTACGTGGAGCGGGGTCTTGATTAGTCAATTTAACTTTCTCATCCATGGTTGGTTTCGTGTTGGCTATTATATCTTCCACTCTTGCTTCAAATAGCTTTAATTTTTTTAGTCTTTGCTTTTGCTCAATTAATCCTAATTCATAAATATATGAAAGCTCATTTTCAAATAAATCGTTCTCCAATGTAATACCAAAAATTTTTGACTTTACAACTACCTTTGGGATGTTATTCGTACGCTTTTCATGGGGCATAATACGTTTAAAATCATCAATTTTGTAATATAAATGATCGAAATTATACCCGATTTGTTTAACTGCTTTAACGAATGTAATTATGTTATCAATCACTGTATAGAAAAGGAACTGGTGTGGGATATTTAATCTAATACTTTCGGCAATACTTTCAAATTCTCCTTGATCATCAATAATAACACTGTTGTACCTAAATATAGATTCTTTTACTATCAATAGCCTTGTCCATAATTTTGTACTTGGATGAACAACATAAAGTCTAGCAAAATTAAAGTTTGCAGCTTTTGCAATAAATATGTTTTTCATTTTCACAGTATCAAACTCCAAAAGAATATCGACATTGTTTGGTAACCTTGTACGAATAGCGGTGGAATCGATTAAAATGTCAAGCTTTAACTTTCTTGATGGTCCTTCAATTTCAGATATTTCCTCTTTCGTGTAATCTTTTTGAACTGTTGGAGCAAAATATCTAACCAAGCTCAGGGCATAGAAAGAACACCATACTAAGAATATATCTAAGTTACCATCAATAGTTGAAATGTGAAGATGTAGATTATTGGTATCTCTCTCTTTCTCATTTTCTTTGTCGGCACAAAAGTTCCTGATTAAAATGTCACTAATATTTAAAACTCTTTTTACTCTTTTAATTTCTTCTGTGTCTATATTCATAGAATCCTCTGATCTCAAACTTGACAAGTCACTGAAATCAGCATCACTGGAATTGTAATCATCAACATCAGAGTCCACGTCTAACTCGTTAGCATATTCGCTTACCGTAAAACATTGAACAGAACGTACAGAAGATGAGATTTCTTCCTTTAAACGCTTGTATGAAAACTCTATGTCATTTAATTTAATAGAAATACCTCTTCTGAAATCGCCCAAATTTATTTCCTTCTGAAGGAATTCTTCAAACACGATGTGATTTGGTAATCCATCTTTACAAGCAATATCAGCTTGAATATTTGCACTGGTAAATTTAAACGATGAAATAAATGACGGTAAAATTTTAAATAATTCCAAATAGTTTACTTTATTCACTTTTTCAGATTCAATTTTATGTGACAGCTTTCTTCTTTCAATACTCTGGTTCAAAGATGCAAATGTTCTATTTTGATTCTCAATGATCTGGTTTCGGTACTTTCGAACTAAATGAAATATGATATCATTGATAGATTTTAACTTAACATCCTTGTTAATAAGCTTGATAGCTATTTGTCTTTCTAAAAGACTATAAGAAATCAATAAATTAGCTTTTGACAATTGAATAAGATTATCAACCACGTTGAACTTCAAGGCTTTTAGTTTGAAATATCCATCAATATTGAATTTATGTGGCCCTTTTAATTCTTTAGAAATACGATTTTTTAAACTTTTCGTAAAAAATTTATGATAAAATGATAACAAAGTACATGATACAATAATATTCAGAATTGAACCTCTGTGAAATTCATCGCTGCCAAGCTTCGGTAAATGAAAATTAACAGTTGTGTCAACAATAAGAATCTTATTCGATACTTTTCGAATATTACCCAAGATACTATGTAGATCGAGCGTATTTTTAGATTTGACGCCATCCTCTTTATGTAGAATATGAGATTTGAATAATAAGTCCATTTGATCATAGTAAACGTCAATACTAGGCTTTGTAATAGTTAATGATGATTCAATATTCAATTTTTTATTTGCTTGAAGCGAATCAATTGTTCCCTCACTAATCTCCAAAAGTATTTCAAGAAGCTCCATTGGCTCAAAAGTACATTCCAAAGCAGCTGAAGGAATTTCAATTGATTTGTCACCTTTATGAAATAATTTATATGATGTTAAAAAAAACAGTAAATCCATAAGAGTTTTGTCATCGAAGCGTAAAATATGCTTATTGGTTATTAATGTTTGAAAATTTGCAACTTGAAACTTAATGTCTCGATATGTCATATTAAAATCCTCTAATTTAATATCTAAACTTGAGAAAATCTCGAAGAAACATTCACTGAATTGAAGTATCTCGCTATTTTTCAGTATGTTTGATTGTCGCTTATCATTTCCAAATTCCTTTTTGAATAGCATTAATGTATCTATGGGCAATGACATCTTTCCTAATGATAATGAAAGATCAAAATTTCCAACTTTTAGAGACAATTTGTTGGGCACATCATTCATGCAACTCAAGATCGTATCGCAAGTAATACAAAACTCCACATTCCTAATAAATTTGTAATGGTTCAATTCACCCGACAGCTCCTTCTTTTGAACATAACCATTGATAATCGTTATCACGAATCGACTCTTCTCTTCCAAACCAAAGATACTTTCAAGTCTGGCATAATCAAAGAATGCTTTTATCAGATCATCCATCCCTTGGACGTATATCGCTGTTCTATAAAGATGTAAATTAAAACGATTGAGTATTCTTCGTTTGAAGAGTATTTCGTATAATCTGTTCGGTATGCAAAATGTCAAAATTTTTGAAATATCTGACTCAGACATACTATTTCCACTAGTTCTTTCATCCTTCTCATGTACTTCCGGAGCTAATTCAATTGCCCTTATTTCCATGTCATAGAGCTCAAGGTTAAATAATTTCAACGGAGAATCTCTGCTTCTGAATGCATTAATTGTAAACTTAACTTTCCGTATATAAATTTCACCCCCATTTGTTCCTATAGTAACATGTTTAATAGCCAACCATCCCAATGCCTTGACGGTTATATTAGGAATCTTATTTATAATAAATAAGATTCCCAAGTACAACCCTATCAAGACGATTAACGGATAATAAAAAACTGATATTTCACCGATAAGCATTTTATAAATGGATTAGTAGGGTATATACTAATCAAATATTGCGATCCGAAATGTTGATTAATTCATATACTTTATTGAAGTGTAAACCATTCGAAATATATCTGCAATTCATGGCATTAATATCCTCATATAAGATTTCTGTCAATTCGCACAGTTATCCCGCAAATTCAAATTTCTTAGGTGAAGAGCATTAAAACTATGCATGTTCCATAGGAAGCATTCAACATTATTTTGTAGATCCGAAGATAGCGAGTTCTTCCATACTTAAGCGTCAGACATTCTTTATTGTTTAATATCCTCCGCCACGATTAATATATAGCACTGCAAAATACCCTTTTGAAAATACCGAATATCTATCCAATTGTCCTGTATATTTTTCCAGCTTCTATTGTAGAAGTTTTAGATACGACAAAAATTACGACTTTCAGCTTGTTCTGCATTAAGTAGTAGAAAGCTGTTCTATATATATATATATATATTCGTCATGCGATTTTAGCGCCATCTAACTCATTAGAAAGGCTGATATTCCAAAGATGCATGCGGCCGCATTGTCGCATCTCGTTTCTTACACTTTAGATATCTTTTTATGTAGATGAAGATAACCTACTGGGCCCCAGAAGATAGAGGTGTGCTTCTAATCACCAATATGCTTCTGTCTGTCACTTGGTCTGGCTCGTAAAACAAAACTAGATAAAGAGAAATATACAAAGATGCTTTGAGAAGAGGCAAGGCTGCACTTGTAGAAAAGAAAGATCCAAATACTACAAGAATTGGAATCTGCAACTACAACCTGGGACTTGCATGTTTGATAGTGGAATTTTGCTTTATGAAAACTTTCACTAAATCATCAGTCTTTTGTACCTAACTCAAGTGAATAAGCTAAATTATAAATGATCTACATACATATTTTCATCATTTATTTCACAGAACTATAGTGCATAACCATTCATTTCGCATTCAACCGGTTTCAAAAATATATCAAATTCGTCATGTTATTTTTCATACATATATAATCTATTGATTCTCCTCATATAGTTGCAATCTAATTTTCAATAGCAAAAGTGTATCTACTGCAATTGAAAGGACTGCAAGGCTTGATATCAAAATTCCAAAGGATCGTATGAGTTTGGAATCGGAAAGCATACATTCCGTGACCCCGGATGAATTGACTTTCATAGCGAATTCGCTAATATTTAAATATATAGAGGTCAACGTGAACGTAATGAAATCTTATAGCTTACCAAAAGCTAAATAATTTGCAATTCTATGTTCCATATTTTTTTGACAAAACCATAAGATTTTGAACTTGATTGTGGATATGGGAACAGTCAGTACTTAGTTAGCGATTCTTTTAGTTTTATGCTTCAAGTCTTATATGTGGTGCCTTGAATTTTTACATATACACTCATCCCTTATTCTCCCAGAATACTCCAACCGCAAAATTCCAATCGGACAATGTTCCAGATGCTGCACAAGCCAATGATCGCATAAAAAAATCTCCAAGGTGTCAGCAATAAATTCATACGTAAATATGAGGCTGTATAGTTTTCTACAAACATGTCATGCATATCTCGGAACTATAGAACTTAACCATTTACTTCGAAATTGAGCGAGATATGCAGGTGTTTTTTACGTTCTATATATAAGTACATCATATCCAGTGAGCCTTTACAAATTGAGAGTTGTAGTTACAACTAACTCTTCATAATGTCACTTCCTCTGGCACATAACAGGAAATTATTTTACGATGTTAAGAATGAGGGCAGGGATGCCTTCATAGAAAAAAAGGATCAAAAGATCAAATGTATTCCAATCTGCAATTGCAATTGCAACCTGGGAAAAGACTTAATAATATTTACATCTGGCGAAACGATTGATGCATATACAAAAGCGACCCAAATATCTAAACGTTCAGAAAATTTTGATCATTTTTTGGAAATTCAACGTCGGGGTTTGGCTATGCCCTTACTTGAAATGAAATTTCGCACTAGAAGTAAATTTGGTAGCAAAAAACTCTTCACTGTAAACAAGTTCACACCACCACCTACCGATAAACGAAGATTGTTTAACAGAAATAAAGATAAGTTCAATTTCTGTACAATTTTTAAAGATTCGAAAAAGGATTATGACAGGTATACTTTCAAATTTGAACCTAATTCTCAGGATCTGTCAGAGAATTTCGAAACATACCTTTTCATGCATCACAATATAGCTATATCTGATGTACCAAAGACTGGAAAACTTAATGAGAGATTTAGGTGGACTCGAACTTATAAAAACAGGAATCTGCCTTATACATATACTTTATGTATGTTGGCTGCTGAGCAGCCATCCATGGTAGATAACATGGATTCTACGAATATAGAATTGGACCCTCAAAACGTATTTTTCACATTACCACCAGACCAACACATGAATCTTGGTTCACCTCATGTAATTGCAAACCTAATACATTTAAGCTACAGTCGTGCGCCATATGCTATTCAAAGGACTGCAAGGCTTGATATCAAGATACCAAAGGATCGTAGAAATTTGGAATCGGAGAGCATAAATTCTGTTACAATGGATGAGCTAATTCTCATAACAAATTCGGTCATATTCAAGTATTTCGAAGAAACCAATAGAACTTTCAAACAAGCCCTAGAAAACCTTGCTAATTGTAATTTTATGTCTTTTGGGACGTATGCTTAATACATAAATCTTAAGTGAAGATGATATTTCTCTACCCCAAATGTACCCCAATTTAATATACAGTCCATAAATTAAAGATCAACGATTCCGTCATGCTTCTAAGCCTACATCCTAAAAACTCCTGCATTAGGGTATGCAAGTTGAAAGGATCCATGACTATCTGAAATGATAACAAATAGAGAATAAGACAATTTTAACCACTTGTTCTTGGTATACAGTGTATAAATGTTCAGAAAATAGGCCCAATAAACGTACATTCAAATTCGAACCAGATACGTCAGTACACATCTATATATTGATAAACTAGACTACTTGTACTCTGCATGCAGCATAATAAACAGTATATTATGTATTCTCAACTCATTTTTGAAATACTATTAAAGAGTACATCCAGTGGTCATATGTCCAAATATATCATTTTTATTGCCCTGACTTGTCTTAATGCATATCATGGGTGCATTTCTCTACAACCGATGTTTCTTTCGAGGATGAAGTTTTTCTACACTTTAACTTAGCTTCGTCATATACACTCCAATACTCCTATCATTTGCATGAAGCATGACATATGTCCGTACATTCGCTCCATCATGGAATTGGTAGTATAATTCTCCTGATGCTAACAACATTCAATAGTTTTCTATGGAAACATTATTACTCAATCATAATTGTTACATTATAAAATGGAGAAGGTTGACTACATACATCTAAACACAGATGAGATAAATAGCTCTTGTTATAAAACTATTATGATCTGTAGCTTTAACTTGGGTAAGGATTTAATCATCTTTTCATCTGACAATTCCATGAAGGACTACTGTGAAGCTGAAAAATTTCAAAAGGGAAGGGAAGAATATAATCTGATTTTGCAGAAGCAATATAACGGACAAGCTATGCCTTTGATTGGGGTGAAATTTAGTACAAAAAAAGGGGTTGGTTTTAAAAAGCTCGTCACTATTTATAAATCCATACCTATACCCTGGGAATCAATTAGACTATTCGATCAAAAGAAAGATAGGCACACTTTCTGCACTGTTTACAAAAGTTCTTGTAAAAAGCATAAAAAATATACGTTTAAATTTGAACCAGACCCTCAAGACCTGTCTAAAAACTTCGAAACTTGCTTGTTTTATCCCAAAAAGGCTCATATTGGAGATATACCAAGAATCAGAAAATAGGAGGGTAATTTTAGGTGGATACTAACTAACAAATACCCAAAACAAAGATTTACTTACTCATTCTTCAAGTTAGATGATTGACAGCTTTCAATGACTGATAACATGGACATTTCGAAAATGGAATTAGATCCCAAAAATGACTTGATAAAGAACAGACCATGGATGGGTAAAAATCTTCACTCATCTAATGAAATAGCTATATTGGTGCATTTGTTTGATAATCAAGGGACATTTAATATTCACCGTGCTGCTTTCTTGAGGATGTACAAGTCCTGTTATCGGAATGGTTTAGAATCCGACAGCATTAAATCGCTTTCTATGAAAGAATTAATTTTCAAATGTACATCCTTTGTTCCAAAATATTCATCGGAAAAGAATACTAAGATGAACGACACAATTCAAATTTTGAATAAAACACACTATACTTTAACCCTAGTCGTTTAAAAATAATATGCTTATTTATATAATATAGTTTCATGAAATGTTGTAAAGTCCTGCTGAATAACATAAGTTTTAAATGCTATTCTTAAGTCTCAATCAGAGTAAGCTTTATATGTTGGCTACAACCAACAATCTTCTGTTCATCATTTTCAAAGTTTTCGAGTATTCTGTATAATAATAGTCCTTTCATATGGTAAACGTGGAAAATAGATCCTATAGATCACTCATTTCCATATCACTTATAATTCAGAACTTAAGCTCAAAGCTTCACTCAGATAGACTACAGCTTCAAAAATTATAATTGTGCTTCCTAAACCTGATTACTAGTATTTGAAGTTGAAAATCAGCAGAGACACTATATACGCAAAATATTCTCCCTTCAATTAAAAGCCCTGTCAGTAAAAAAAATCCCCTTCTATTTATTGACTTTCACATTCACTAATTAAAAATCTCAAAATAGAAATAATCATTCTGCTACAAAACCAAGATTCTACAACATGCACAATGTTCCTTACAACTTATATGCCATTCTTACTTCTCTACAAATAGATCTAGATTATGGATATTCACTCTACATTCATTTGTAACTTTCTCCTTGCATATTTTATAACTAAATTTCATACTTAGCTACTTCCTACTCATATGTATATTACTACTAAGTGGATTTTTCATTCAGGTTTGCTACTATTAAATTCATGAATTAACAATTCAGTATATTTTCTTATACATATATTTCTAAATCCTTTGTGCTTTTGTTCCTAGCCTAATTTTGAATACGTTTAACGACTGCAACCTATTGTAGATGCGATAAAACCGACCAAGACAAATAAGCCCTCAAAATACTACGTTAAGCCACATTGTCATATAGAACAAGTGGAGACTAATGTTTGAACAGAGAAATAAACCCTGAACTAATGAAATTAACAAGTACAATATTTGACGAAAATAAGCATTCCCTATTCAAGTAATTATAGAGCTGCTGCAAATTCGGGGAAGAGAGTTTTAGCTGGTCGTGTCCGTATCATTTCAATATTACTGAAGAAAATTTCCTAATTAGTTAAATGGTCAACTTTATTTGTTTACCGAATCAGGAAATTTTTGCACCTCATAGATTTTGTCTATAATAGAAATATACGATATTTCGAAACAATGCCTAAAATAGGCAATAAATAGATATACTTTTTTGGTAAACACTTATTATAGTAATAGAATGTGAAATTAGAAGAAAGTTTGTAAAATTCTTTCAATTGTAACTTGATATAAATAGGTACCAAAAGTATTCGATGTTGGTAAATTGAAAAAGCCTCATTCAAAGACCTTTAATTTTCAAGGAAGAAAATAAACTTTAGGGATAACTGAACACTACTCGCTTTACAATGAAATTATCAACTACTTCTGCTGCATTGATCTTAGCATTCACTGCATCCATTAACGCAGCTCCAGCTGGTACTCCAACCACAACCACTCTTAGCAAGAGAGATGCTGAAAACATCGGAAAGGCTATTGCTTTGTTGAATGACTACAATGCTAAGAGAGAAACAAGTCCATCTTACCAATTAGATGAAAGAGATTACCCTATTGTCACCACTGTTTTAGGTTACATTAAGGACACAGATCTTTCCTCCAAGATTCTTTTATACTTCGTTACTAACGATTACTTTGCTCCAATTGTCAAGGATACAATTATTAAACTTATTAAGAACGGTACCATTAACTTGACTACCTTATTCACTTCATTGAACAATTCAGGTTTAGCTGCTCAGGTCATTGAAGATCTTATCAACGATTGTAACTTCTACGGTGAAATTTACAAATTAGCTGGCTCTTACATCAGTGACTTATTCGACAAGATCAAGAGCAAGATTTCTAGCATTGGTAGCAAGAGAGAAACCATCGAAGAAAGAGCATTGACTACTGCTTCCCAAATTCCAGACAGTGAGACTGACGACTCAGTTCTTACTGAATTAATGGAATCATTAAAGAAATCTGGTTTAGGTACTCAAGTTGTTTCTGAATTAATTGTGAACAAAGACTTTTTATCATTCGGTGCTGAATTGATTAAGGGCTTAATCGACCAAAAGGCTATCACTTTAGGTGAATTAGTTGATGCTATCAAGGATTCTGGATTAGTTCCATCATTATTCAAGCAATTCTTTACTCTCGACACATTGAAGACTGTTACAGTTAACGCTTTAGCTGCTGCTTTCAATAAGTGTGGTGGTAGTAGTGCCACTGCTACTGCTACTTCCGATTCCGGTTCTGAAACTTCCGCTTCTGCAACCACGGGTACTTCTACTTCTACTTCTACTGGTGGAAGCACTAATCCAACCTGTAAGAAGAGAAAGAGATCTTATTACTAGATTTTGAATTGCTACATTGTACATTCCAATATGGTTATCCATCCAAAAAATTAAATTTTATTACTACCCAAACGTTAAATTACTGTGTCTCATCATGCTATCTGGATTTATATTTATTTTACATATTAATACTCTTCATTATTTTAAAGAGTGGAACTGATTTTTTTTTGTTAGGATGAGCTTTTTAATGTTGCCGGTCAGCTTATTAAGCAATAACTAACATTCTGGATTTGATCTGCTTGTTTTCTTCTTTGCTGCGTTAGCTTCTTTTTTAAACAATTTTCGTTATCCCTTTAGTTATGATTCAGTAAATCTAATAATATGTTTTTTCAAATTATCGCACTTTTCTGAATAATTCGCAATTTTGCAAATCTATCAAAGCATGCTTAATTATGGATCAAGTTCACAGGCTTTGCAGTATGAAATTTTTATATCTCTAGTTTATAAAATTGAAGCAGCAACAAGTACTGTTAATTTACTATGTATATACAGTTCTTAAATATTTAGAAAATTCTCTCATATCAGTGATCTTTATCACTGTAGACATAGAATCTCCAATTATCTTTGGTTAATTTCGAATTTGTTTAACCTCTTCTTTAGACCCAATCGATTAATTAAGCAATTTTATTTTTCTTTCCAATGTCCATAATTATTTGTTAATGACTGCTTTGAAATTTTGAAAGTTGGACCAATACAAATAAAATATTATGTATATGTTCATTTACGATAAGGTATAAATTGTAAGGAAACCGGGGACCGATATAGTAATTAATTATGTATACTTTGTATGTACGTTCTATTGACCTTAT